>NC_041390.1:608583584-608684024 GCF_002162155.2 Triticum dicoccoides
ATGATCTGCCACATTTTATCGTCAGCTAAAACAATACTTGGAAACAGGAAACATATGTATATTGGCTAAATATTTAGTATTATGAAAACCACGAGATGATCTTCAAGAAATAAGACCTTGATACAGAAAAACCAAGGCAATTCTTCAGCTCAGAGAAAAAGCTAAATAATATTCACAACATAACAATCTGGTCAGATGAAAGGTGAACATAATCCTCTGGTGCCGGAAAGCAGGTATGTGAAACTAGAGATTGTTTGAGCCGAAGTCCACTAGCAGAGAAATCTGCGATGGAGACTAGCAACCAACTTGCCATCAATGTCAAACTGAAGTAGCGAGTCCTTGTCAATATCGACCAGCACGAGGACATCACCATCCCAATATGCAACATCCACACACCAAAAACCGCGAAAGTTTTTTAATAGCACCCTTAGCTCTGCAATCGGCAATTGAACCCGCCAGGCTTTGGAGGCCCAGACTTGGCCTTCGTAGTCCTGCATCACCCAGACATGAACAATGGTATTTTCTTCATTAAGACTGTACATGCCAAGCAAGTCACCCATCTCAAACAGGTCAGCCTCGGCATGGCCGGGATCAATCAGAGAGCGCATCTGCCGGAACAACTCAGCGGTGGTGTCAAATACCATTATCAGTCGCTCTGTGTGCCAATGCAGGCTACCACGGAAAAGGACAGGTTGGTGTTGCAACAGTCCCTTGGCATGCGCCCCGATGTGCCTTGGCTGCTGGTCAGAGCCTAATGTGAAGACGTAGAAGCCACTTTGAGCATCAGTTTCCGGGCAGACGCAGAGCAGTAGTTGGTACTCGCTGGTAGGGCTGTGTGGGTACATCCCCAAAACCGTGAAGTCATCAAGCTGGTTGAGACGAGCATACTGACGAGTGGCCGGGTTGCAGATGGAGAGGCGTTCACCCCCGCAGGTGGTGAAGACAAGGAGGCCGTCACAGCAGGCCACGGGAAAGAAGTCATGGGCACCACTGAGTTGGGCAACGGACTGGAGCTTGTCGTCTGCCCGGTGGTCGCAGGGGAAGGGGGTGATGATGCCTATGGACGGCGGCTCATCAATTTCAGTGTAAAGGAGAGGGAGTGAGGGCTGGCGGGCGTGGTGGGCGACAAGGAAGTCGCGGTCGGAGGTGGCGCCGCGCCAGGCGTGGCAGACGGCACGGCAGCGAAGGAGGGATTTGGGGGGCAGGCGAACGAGGATCTCAAACATGAAGATCTCATCCTGGAGGCCATGGAGGAGACTTGCGGACTCCGCCATGGATCCGTGCAGCAGTGGGAGTGACGGCGGTGGAGAGGAGATCTCACCAAAATCTGAAACAAAAACAAAGGTACATGGAGCTTAATTACAAATAACTAGCAATAGCATCAGCAGCGAAAAACAATACAGTCCAGTGCAGCAATCAGTAGCATCATGCAATACAAGAGGCATTAAAAAAGCATAATATTTCATTCACAGTGCACGCATATTTCATATTTTAAGGATCAACACAGTGCACGCATATTTCATTCAACAAAAGCATAATATTTGCATAAGTTCTGCAAATCAAAAGTGGTACATATTCCTAAAGTAATCTTCACCAAAGTGGTACATATTCCTAAAGTAATCTTCACCAACCTAGAGCAATGTCAGTAGCAAGTTGGTTCCTAACCAGATCCATGTCAACACCATTTTCCTCCGAAGTTGACGTATCCGATGCATTTGTAGGAACAACAAACTATCATCTTCTGGGTTTCAATTGAGTAGCTTGGCATCTTCAAAAGAATTTGCCATTTCATCTTCCAAACTCCAAAGGCCCTCTCTATGCAATTGCGTTTGGACGAGTGGATCCTGTTGATGTACTCCATCCCTGTTATTAGTTTGAATTCCCTCCCCACCTCATCATATGCATTGGAGGTCAAGTGAGTATTTGGCCTATTTCCAGCTCTCGCTTGCTTGACAAACAACTCGGTGATAATCCTTGTATTCTCAATGTTCCATTCAGCAACCATGTTGGACAATTCTATATAGAAGTTCATGTCACTGTGTGTGCTAAAAAAGATTGTATGCACTCATTTATAAATCTGTACAGCGACTACTTCCTCTAAAAAGATTGTATGCTCTCATATAAATCTGAACCTCATCCATGTCATCTGAATTTATGAACATGAAAAAAAACAGTATGGGAGGGAGACTACCTAAACTATGTCATCTGAACATATTTAAAACGGTAGATGGACTACCTCAACTATGTCATATAGAAATCGGTGCAGGGGACATCCAAAAATATGAACCAAAGGGACTCATCTGGCCATCCTAAAATCTGAACCAAATGGCCTCATCTGCACATCCTAAACTCTGAACCAAATGGTCTGACTGCATGTAACATGAACTGAATGGAGGTGGGGAGGGGTTGTGCATACGCACAAGCTCACCTTGAGCTTCTGGAGCGGCGCCGGCGGGGCAGAGGAGCAAGGCCGACGACCTTAGGCGGTGCCGGCTGCTGACAGGTTGGGGTGGCGAGACAGAGGAAGGACTCGCGGTGTCGGGGAAGGGGCGGCTCGAGGAGGAGACTGTCTTCGGGGTGGCCGGACGAGTTGGCCGGCGGCGGCCGTGTCGCCGGACGAGTTGGCCGGCGGCGGCGGGATGGCCTCGTCCGTCGCTGGCGGCTAGGGTTGACGAGCGGGTGAGGACGGAGGAGATTGGGGATCTGGCTAATAGGCTTTCTATCGAAGAGGTAAGCAACTTCGCGGTGGCAGGTTTGTGTAAATACCCCGAACTCCAGTTTTCTCAATTACTGGGATCGGCAAAGCTGCGGCTCCACGTTTTTGTAGAACGAGACTAGCCTGCTCCCCGCCCGTGTGCCCATCCGTGCTCCCGCATACGTGGCTTGATTTGATTGGAACAAAATGAGGCCCGGCCCCACCCCCTTAAAATCAGGGGGGGAGATGATTAGATTAGAAAGGAAAAAGGAAAAAAGACAGCCGTAGGATGAAGTGGGAGCACGGATGGGAGCATGGGGAGGGAGCAGGCAAGCCGGATCCGTTTTTGTACATGGACGACGGGTAGATCCTTAAAATATTCATATTTGAGTTTCTCTTTTTTGCTTCTCTCGAATTTTGATCTGATTTTTTTAGGGGTTATCTTAATATATACTGTGAACATGCATGATTTTTTTTTTCAGATTTTTTCGCAATGTTTAAATTTAAATTCAGGCTGCAAGGCACACAGTGCATGTCACCTGATCTCTCCTGGAGCCACACCGTTCGGGCCAGCTCCGCTCGTGGATTCACTGAATCTGGGAGCTGGCGAGCTGCCGAACAGGCTCTAAGAACACCACCACTCTGAATCTAGTGCGTGCATATCTGGTCAACAACTAGACATCACCAATTTTGAGTAGCATATACAAGCAGGCTAAACACCTAGCACTCACAATAACATATTGGTTCATCAGAATCTGAACTCTCTCTCTCTCTCTCCCTCTCTCTCCACGTCACAGATTGACCCCATCGTCATCCCCTCCAGCGAGCATGCCCCGCTCCCTAGAGCAGAAGCGGGGAGTGCCTCCCCGTCTTGAGCGACGGCGGCGTCGCCACCCCCTGCACCCACTGCCCGGCGGCTCCATCTCTCCGTCCCCTAGGTTCTCTATTTTGCTTGGATCTGAGAAAAAGTTGAGGGAGGAACGAACCTGTGCTGCACTGGTGGCGGCGTGGTGGCGGGACGGAGCTTTCCGGACGCAGCCGTTGCGCCGACCAGCGAGTCGGGGATGGAGTCATGGCGCTGCTGGAGGCCAGGAAACCGGAGAGGGAGTCGGGGCGCTGCCGGCGGCAGTTATTTCGGCTTTCTACTACAGGGGAGCATACCCGGCCATCTGCCGGGCCGGGACTACCAAAGCCGGAGGCAAAAAACCTAGGCCCGAGCCTGGCCCGGCCCAGCCATTGGGCCTGTTTTTTGGGCCCAAGCCTAGCCTGAAAGTGATAAAGCCCGCCAGGCCGTGGGCCGGGCCTCTTCAGCGAATCACGAAAATGGTGGGTTCGGGCCCGGCCCGGCCTTCGGGCTTAAAATCTAGGCCCGGGTGTAGCGTCGGGTCGGCCTTTTTCGGGCTGGGCTGTCCATGGCCAGGACTATGGGGAGTGTTTCAAGACGCTGTTGGAGTGGACTTTGCTCTAGTCTAGGTTAGGTCATTCTTCCACTCGCGGTGGAGTATCCAGACACATGCATACGGCACAGATGCGTCTTATGCGCTTTGTCATTGAATGAATGCTCTCAAACGGCAAAGAGGGAGCCCTCAATGTAGGAACACAAGCAAAGAAGCTCATAGCTTGGTTAAATTTTTGGTTTCTCTTAACCAGGGTCATCACTTGTGACTAGGCTATCCACATGACCCTTTTTGTATTCTTTTGAACTTCCCAATTAATCAATATAGTGTCCCTCACCCCTAAAAAACACTTATTATTTCTTTTTATTATTATAATTTATTTTGGTCTTCTAAAAAAAGTTATTATTTCTTTTGGAATTACAGCTTTTTATTGTAAGTTTTTTTGTGACTTTTTATTATAAGTTTGTTTACTAGCTCTATCACACATAATGGATTTTATCAATAGTAAGAATTGTGTGTGAGCACTAAGTGCTAATAACGTAAAAGAAAAACAACTAGCCATCTAAAATAGGATGTGTGTCCCAGCTAAAAAGAGAGGACGTGTGTATGTAATGGTTAGCTAATATAGCCATCTCTTTTTTTTGCGGGTAGGCTAATATAACCATCTCTATTTTGTGTAACTCGTGTTAGGTTTTTTTTTTTGCGAGACAAGTCTTTTTAGAGTTTATGTCAATTCATAATTTTTCTCTTTACTTTCAGAAATTATGTGTTGCTGCGAATCAACCTGTGGTTGAATTGGTTAAGTGGACAGTGGTATCCCCAACCCATCAGGGTTCAAATCCTGGTCCTCGCATTATTCCTGAATTTATTTCAGGATTTCCGGCGATACGCTTTCAGTGGGAGGAGACGTTCCCGTCGACGACGAGGCGCCTACGGTGACTTCGTAAATCTCAAGATGATATGCCCGCTCAGTCTCTCGGAGGTGCTCATAGGGGTAGGGTGTGCGTGTGTGCGTTCATAGGGGTAAGTGTATGCGCGTGTATATGAGCGCTTGTGTTTGTACTGATGCTCAAAAAAAAAGAAATTATGTGTTGCTTCCCGCAAAAAAAAGAAATTATTTTTTTTCTCGAATATGCACGAGCGTGCATATTATATATTAAAGAAGAAAGGCAAAGAAAGCCTCCACCATGTTTTACAACGTTCCGGTTACACTTATCCTTCCCTACGCGTCCACCTTTCTAAACTACCAAAGAAGGGCTCAACATCCCCTTTGAACTTGCCGGCCATCGACCATATCCTCCCTTCGGACTTGATCCTAGCTATAAGCACATCCATGGAGGGGGGTGCCCCTTCAAACACGGCAGCATTGCGATGTTTCCACAACTCCCAAATAGTGAGAATGAAGATAGTATGCAGATCTTTGCGTCGTAGGTTGTTCGGTCCTTGCTTGTCCCGCAGCCAAACATCCAGCGTGTCTTGGGCCGTCGGTGCCCATTGCATCCTGCCCAAAGCCTCACAGATAACAGCCCATACAGCACGAGAGAACACGCATGTTAGTAGCACATGGTTGATCGTTTCCTGCTCCTGGTCGCAAAGAGGGCATGCGTCCTGATGCGGCAACCCTCTCCTTGCCAGTCGATCGGAGGTCCAGCACCGGTCCCGTAGTGCTAGCCAAGCGAAGAACTTGCAGTTAGAGGGGGCCCTGGATGCCCAAGTAAGCTCCGCCGTTGGTGCCACCTCACGGCCCCAAAACTTTGCCGCATAAGCCGACCTCACCGAATAGCGACCGTTCGTCTCCCAGGACCATGCAACCTTGTCCGGTACATCCACCTCCGGCTCCCACGTGTGCACACACAGCCATAGGGATAAAAACTCCCTCAAGGCATGCTCATCCAGCTCCGGGTCGACATCCATAGCCCATGACCCCTCCTCAATGGCCGGTGCCACATGCTTCGTCAGTCTCACACGATGGTTGATCATGCCATATATAGTTGGTGCGATCTCCTGCACCCTCATCCCATTAATCCACCGGTCCTCCCAAAAGAGGGTGTTCTGCCCACAGTGTGCCTCGCACTTGGTAGCAGCCTGGAACAAGCAAAGTGCCTCCGCTGGAACCTTTATTGTGAATTCACTCCAAGGTCTGCTCACGTCCACCCGTTGCAGCCATGGCCACCTCGCTTGCATGGCCACATTTAGCCATTTGAGGTTCGGAATGCCCAGTCCTCCGGCCCACTTCGATGCACAGACTAAGTCCCAGGCGACAACGCAGTTGCCACCATTCGCATTGGCTCGCTTGCACCACAGGAAACCTCGACACACTTTGTTCATCGCAGCTATGGTCTTCATTGGGATATCCAAGGCCATCATTGCATGAATGGGCATTGCACATAGCACCGATTTGACCAAAGTCAGTCGTCCACTCTTAGGCATCAAATCCGCCTTCCATTTAGGGAGGCAGTTTGCCATTTGATCCACCAAGTATTGCAACTGTGCCGGGGTTTGCTTCCTCAGGGCCAACGGGAGGCCGAGGTATTTTATAGGGAAGGATCCAATCGGGCATCCCAGCACATTGCTAGTCATTTCGGTTTCTTGATCAGAGCACCTTATCGGGAGGGCCGCGGATTTCGCCATATTCATCCGCAGACCTGAAGCCTCCCCAAAAATCTCGAATATACAGTTCGCAGCTTCAAGCTCTCCAGGCTTCGGTTTGATAAACACCACCACGTCATCCGCAAAAATCGACAACCGTTGCCTCATCCCTCGAGAAGCCAACGGCTCTAAGAGTCCTCTTTGTGTTGCTTGCTGGAACAACCTTTGTAACGGCTCCATGGTGAGAATAAAGAGCATCGGTGATATCGGATCACCCTGTCTGAGCCCCTTATAGCTGTATATGGTATCTCCGGGGTCCCCATTCACCATGATTTTAGTGGTACAAGTTGCAAGGATACCACAGATCCATGATCTCCACCTAGGGCCGAACCCAAATTGTTGCATCACCTCAATAAGGAACAGCCATTGAACTGAGTCAAAAGCTTTTGAGATGTCCAGCTTGAGTAGGATAGCCGGGTTGCGCATGGCATTGAGTCTTCGAGCTGTACTTTGAACCAACATGAAGTTGTCATGCAAGGATCTGCCCTTCACGAAAGCACTTTGATGGTTACCCACAAGCATTGGAAGCTTCCACACTAGTCTGCATGCCAGGACTTTCTCGAAGATTTTGATGACACCGTGCACAAGACTGATCGGCCTAAAGTCTGCCACATCTATGGCACCATCTTTCTTGGGCAGCAAGGTGACGAGGGATTTGTTGATCGCGGCCAATCCACGGACGTCCCCGTTGTAAAAACAGGCCAGTGCCTTCATGATATCATCCTTTATAATGTGCCAGCATGCGGCATAGAAGCGGCCTGTAAATCCATCCGGGCCGGGCGCCTTGTCCAGGGGCATCGACTTAATGACACCTTCCACCTCTTCGTATGTGAATGGCTCCTCAAGCTGCGATAGATCCAGCCGCGGCAAGTCCAGCCCATTGAGATTAATAGTGCAGCTCCGGGGCTCAGCGGAACCAAAAGCCGCGCCATAGTAAGCATCCACAGCGGAGGCCACCTCCTCCTGTCTAGAGTACATGCGCCCGTTGTGCTTGACCGAGCGGAGGACATTCTTGCGCTGTCGATGACTTGCCTGCTGATGGAAGAGTCTTGTACTGCCATCACCTTCACGCAACTGCAACAAACGCGATCTCTGTCTTGCTATGGTTCTTTCAAGGGAAGCCAGCCCTAGCAGCTTCTTCTTCAAGCAACTCCTCAAGCCTCTTTCCGCATCCGATAGTGGCCTATTGTCCATCGCAACGTCCAATTGCTTTATGACCTCCAGAGCAATGGAGATTTGTAGTTTCACATTGCCAATCCATCGAGTGCTCCACCGTTGAAGGCTTATAGCCGTAGCCCGCAGCTTATTGTGCAACGTGAGGTACACGTTGGTCGCGTCAGGCGTCGAAACCCAGGCCTCTCGCACCACCTCCATGAAACCCTGGGCCTTGACCCAAAACGCCTCGAATCTGAATCTTTTCCTCATACTAACCTCCACATTCATATCCAAGATAAGAGGGCAGTGGTCCGAGATCGCCGTCCCCAGAGCGGACAGGAAGCAGGAAGGAAAAGCCTCGTCCCACTCGTTGGACACAAACACGTGATCGATTTTCTCCATCGTGGCGTTTCGCCTCTCATTTGACCAGGTATAGCGCCTCCCATTGAGGTACAACTCCTTGAGCTCCAATCTGTTTAGCTTTGCTCTAAACCTTCCCAACATCCTTCGGTTCACCATGTCGTTGCTTTTGTCCTCCTGCCGAGCCAAGAGATTGAAATCTCCAGCCACCACCCACGGCCCTGCGTGCAGATCCCGGATATCCACCAAGTCTTGCATGAACTCGATTTTGTCAGCTTCCTCTTGCGGCCCATAGACACTTGTGAGCCACCATGCCTGCTCATCATCCGGGCATTTGACCAACACCGTCAGCGTGTGGTTAGTGTAATGTGGGTTGGATATATGGGTGACAGAATCATCCCAAGCTACCTAAATGGGAGGCGCAATTATGTGTTGCATATTGTCCTAGCAATTATAGTTCTTTAAAAAAAATCACATGGACGTTTAACCCTGGTGTGACAAACTCATGTATTCGTACCTAAATGGAGATGGGAGATAAGTAAGTTGTGAGTTATGGATAACGAAGAGTTGCTTACAAAGTTATGTGAATAGATTTTCAAAAAAAGAGTTATGTGAATAACAAATCGGTTCGACCTAGTGGTTCCGTTAAACTTTTTGCCATGCATGAATCGAAACTTCTAGATGTGCTCTTGTCACTTGGATTCTCTTTCATACGTATATGCTTATGACCTGGCTCTTGAAGAGTGTAATCATTTTATTTCTCATGTCGTTTGTGTACAGCAGTGGGTCACGTGAGATAATTAAACTGTTTTGTGACACTATTAGAGAATTAAACTCGTTTGTGTACAATAGGAACGAGAAGATCAGCTTTCTTTGGTTCGTTTGGTTGCAAGTAGTGATCGATGATTCCCACGGGACTTAGCCCACACACTTAACACCACTCGTTCGGCTCGCAGGTCACTCACCACACACACGCGCGCTTCAAGATGTCAATGAGGTCCCGAAACCCGCATCACCGCGGGTTTTTACCCTATTAGGGGATGGAGATGGGCATCTTTTCATTCCCGCGGGGCTGTTGTTGAGCACATTATACAACCCGACATGTTTCGTGGGTTTGCACCCGTTTCAGTAGTCTCTGAACCCGAAACCCGGTAAACCTGGCAAATTTTTTTTACGAAGCACTGATCCGGCGCGGCCCAACCCAAAGCTACCGAGCCTAAGCGACCGAGCCCCCCACCCCCAGCGTCGAAGGCCAAACTAACCCCTCGCTGGGTGGCCGGTATCGCTCGCTCCTTCCCACCTCCCTATAGCTGTTGAACCATCTACTATTGTTTTGTGTTAAAACTTGCTAAAGTTATGTTGCTAAAATATGTTCGTTTTGTTGTCGAAATATTACTCTTTGTTGGTTCTATGTTTCCTTATATATGTCGATTTCCCCGTGGGTTTAGAAAACCCGATGGGTTTAGGGGACGGGCGAAAAACTAGCCCCGCGCACGGTGACAGGGATGGGGACGGGTTTACGATTTTCTCGTGGTGATGGGTTTGGAAAGGCAAAACCCGATGGGTTTCATCCCCGTTGCCATCTTGACGCGCACTGGTGGGCCTCCCTTGTCAGGGTTCCGTACTCTCTCTCTCTCTCTCTCTCCGCCCTTCTCGCTATCACGTGGGCCCGTTGCGTCAGTGTCCTCGTTGCGGCTGTGGCACACGGTAGTAGTCGTGCCATTCTCCCCTCCTTGTAAGCTGCCTTGCCCCCAAGGCGACATTGTGGGAAATGTCTGTTGTAGTTGCTTGGGATCCTCCCAGGTCACCAGCGATGCAAGGAGATCCTCCCACTGCACAAAGATGCGAGGCTGCGCTACGACTTGTTTGCTGGTCCAAGACACGGGTCAGAGTGTGTTCAGCCTGTAGAAAAGCGTTAGTAGGTGGCTGCTACCTCTTGAGCATTGCGTTGGTTTTCCCTTGAAGAGGAAAGGGTGATGCAGCAAAGTAGCGTAAGTATTTCCCTCAGTTTTTGAGAACCAAGGTATCAATCCAGTAGGAGGCTACGCGCGAGTCCCTCGCACCTGCACAATACAAATAAATCCTCGCAACCAACGCGATAAGGGGTTGTCAATCCCTTCACGGTCACTTACGAGAGTGAGATCTGATAGATATGATGGGATAATATTTTTGGTATTTTTATGATAAAGATGCAAAGTAAAATAAAAGCAAAGTAAAAAGCAAAGGCAATAACAAAGTGTTGGAGGATTAATATGATGAAGATAGACCCGGGGGCCATAGATTTCACTAGTGGCTTCTCTCAAAAGCATAAGTATTTTACGGTGGGTGAACGAATTACTGTTAAGCAATTGACAGAATTGAGCATAGTTATGAGAATATCTAGGTATGATCATGTATATAGGCATCACGTTCGAGACAAGTAGACTGACTCCTGCCTGCATCTACTACTATTACTCCACTCATCGACCGCTATCCAGCATGCATCTAGAGTATTAAGTTCATGAAAACAGAGTAACGCCTTAAGCAAGATGACATGATGTAGAGGGATAAATTCATGCAATATGATAAAACCCCCATCTTGTTATCCTCGATGGCAACAATATAATACGTGCCTTGCTGCCCCTACTGTCACTGGGAAAGGACACCGCAAGATTGAACCCAAAGCTAAGCACTTCTCCCATAGCAAGAAAGATCAATCTAGTAGGCCAAACCAAACTGATAATTCGAAGAGACTTGCAAAGATAACCAATCATACATACAAGAATTCAGAGAAGATTCAAATATTGTTCATAGATAATCTGGATCATAAACCCACAATTCATCGGTCTCAACAAACACACCGTAAAAAGAAGATTACATCGAATAGATCTCCACGAGAGAGGGGGAGAACATTGTATTGAGATCCAAAAAGAGAGAAGAAGCCATCTAGCTACTAACTATGGACCCGAAGGTCTGAGGTAAACTACTCACACTTCATCGGAGAGGCTATGGTGATGGTGTAGAAGCCCTCCGTGATGGATGCCCCCTCCGGCGGAGCTCTGGAACAGGCCCCAAGATGGGATCTCGTGGGTACAGAAGGTTGCAGCGGTGGAATTAGGTTTTTGGCTCCGTATCTGATCGTTTGGGGGTATGTAGGTATATATAGGAGGAAGAAGTACGTCGGTGGAGCAACATGGGGCCCACGAGGATGGAGGGCGCGCCCGGGGGGGGGGGGCTACCTCGTGGCCTCCTGGAAGCTTCTCTTACGTAGAGTCCAAGTCTCCTGGATCATGTTCATTCCAAAAATCACGCTCCCGAAGGTTTCATTCCGTTTGGACTCCGTTTGATATTCTTTTTCTGCGAAACTCTGAAATAGGCAAAAAACAGCAATTCTGGGCTGGGCCTCTGGTTAATAGGTTTGTCCCAAAAATAATATAAAAGTGGATAATAAAGCCCAATATTGTCCAAAACAGTAGATAATATAGCATGGAGCAATACAAAATTATAGATACGTTGGAGATGTATCAGTGGCAGATAGGCGCTTACCGGCATAGTGGCGCCCACTACACGCTTGAGCAGAGAAACATGAGCCACAAGATGTATCCTGCTAGTTGCTGGCAGATTTAGACGGTATGTCGATGCTCCAATCTTGGTTTGAACTGTGTACTATCTGTAGTACCTGAATGCAAGCTTCTGAAACGGACGTCGGGCCACGAAAGTCTGAATGAACGGTTGTAGTTTGAGTAACACCGCATCACTAACTTCAAAAGATATGTTGGTGTGATATTTATCAGCTTGAGCCTTCACGTGTCTTGGGCGTTCTTCAGCTGCTACTGCAAATGTTCCATCAGAAATTCTCGCTCTTTGAGCCATGATGCTAGGTCTGGCAAAGTGGCATCTTCCACTTGGGAAATGCCAAACTCTCTTAACAAATACACATAGATTACCTCGAATGGGGTCCGTCGAAGAGCCAAGTGGAAGTAGGTGTTATACCAGTATTTAGCTAAGGCCAACCATTTAGCCGAATTCCGTGGACACGAGTGCACTGAGCAGCGCAAGTATGTCTCGAGACACTGATTAACTCTCTATGTATGTCCGTCCGTTTGCGGATTATAGGAAGAGCTCATGTTCAACTCGGTATGACACATGTGGAATAGTTTCTGCCACACTTGGCTGGTAAAGATGCGATCTCGGTCTGATATGATACCTAATGGCAAACCATGTAATTTATAAATCTCCTGCATGAACACCTTGGCCACATCAAGTGCCGTGAAGGGGTGAGTAAGGGGAATAAGGTGTGGGTACTTGGAGTAAGGGAATAATGACAATTGATTAAGGATCAACACAAAATAATTCTTTTGCATTTTTTGAGACAATCCTACTAAGATTTATTGATTCAAAAATTTCATGGGTGCAGTAACCGGATCATGAGGCTTGCTAAGCCAAACATGGCGCCCGACGCTTACCGAAAGAGAACATTTAGCAAGATTGTAAGCTTTGAAGTTAAAATTCCTCAAATCATGGATGAAAGAGCATCGAGAATAATTTGATGACCATTCCTTAATCTCCTTGATGATGGCCCTATACCTCCCAAGCGAGCCTTCTTCGATATCATCAACCACATTCTTGTAGTCCATGATGACCCACAAGTATAGAGGATCTATCGTAGTCTTTTCGATAAGTAAGAGTGTCGAACCCAACGAGGAGCATAAGGAAATGATAAGCGGTTTTCAGCAAGGTATTCTCTGCAAGCACTGAAATTATAGGTAACAAATAGTTTTGTGATAAGATAATTTGTAAAGAGAAACAAGTAACAAAAGTAAATAAAGTGCAGCAAGGTGACCCAATCCTTTTTGTAGCAAAGGACAGGCCTGGACAATTTCTTATATAGAGGAAAGCGCTCCCGAGGACACATGGGAATTATCGTCAAGCTAGTTTTCATCATGTTCATATGATTCGCGTTCGGTACTTTGATAATTTGATATGTGGGTGGACCGGTGCTTGGGTGCTGCCCTTACTTGGACAAGCATCCCACTTATGATTAACTCCTATTGCACGCATCCGCAACTACAAAAGAAGTATTAAGGTAAACCTAACCGTAGCATGAAACATATGGATCCAAATCAGCCCCTTACAAAGCAACGCATAAACTAGGGTTTAAGCTTCTGTCACTCTAGCAACCCATCATCTACTTATTACTTCCCAATGCCTTCCTCTAGGCCCAAATAATGGTGAAGTGTCATGTAGTCAACGTTCACATGACACCACTAGAGGAGAGACAACATACATCTGATCAAAATATCGAACGAATACCAAATTCACATGACTACTAATAGCAAGACTTCTCCCATGTCCTTAGGAACAAACATAACTACTCACAAAGCATACTCATGTTCATAATCAGAGGGGTATTAATATGCAT
Source organism: Triticum dicoccoides (assembly GCF_002162155.2). NCBI lineage: Eukaryota > Viridiplantae > Streptophyta > Magnoliopsida > Poales > Poaceae > Triticum > Triticum dicoccoides. Next base: position 608,597,242 of record NC_041390.1, read on the forward strand.
ATAGGATCTGAACATATGATCTTCCACCAAATAAACCAACTAGCATCAACTACAAGGAGTAATCAACACTACTAGCAACCTACAGGTACCAATCTCAGACTTAGAGACAAGAATTGGATACAAGAGATGAACTAGGGTTTGAGAGGAGATGGTGCTGGTCAAGATGTTGATGGAGATTGGCCCCCGCCCGATGAGAGGAGCGTTGGTGATGACGATGTCGATGATTTCCCCCTCTCAGAGGGAAGTGTCCCCGGCAGAACAGCTCCGCCAGAGCCCTAGATTGGTTCTGCCAAGGTTCCGCCTCGTGGCGGCGGAGTCTCATCCCAAAAGCTTGCTTATGTTTTTTCTTCGGACGAAAGACTTCATATAGCAGAAGTTGGGCACCGGAGGGCCACCAGGGGGCCTGAAGGAAATATGCCCTAGAGGAAATAATAAAGTTATTATTTATTTCCTTATATCATGATAAATGTTTATTATTCATGCTAGAATTGTATTAACCGGAAACATAATACATGTGTGAATACATAGACAAACAGAGTGTCACTAGTATGCCTCTACTTGACTAGCTCGTTAATCAAAGATGGTTATGTTTCCTAACCATGGACAAAGAGTTGTTATTTGATTAACGGGATCACATCATTAGGTGAATGATCTGATTGACATGACCCATTCCATTAGCTTAGCACCCGATCGTTTAGTATGTTGCTATTGCTTTCTTCATGACTTATACATGTTCCTATGACTATGAGATTATGCAATTCCCGTTTGCCGGAGGAACACTTTGTGTGCTACCAAACGTCACAACGTAACTGGGTGATTATAAAGGTGCTCTACAGGTGTCTCCAAAGGTACATGTTGGGTTGGCGTATTTCGAGATTAGGATTTGTCACTCCGATTGTCGGAGAGGTATCTCTGGGCCCACTCGGTAATGCACATCACTATAAGCCTTGCAAGCATTGCAACTAATGAGTTAGTTATGGGATGATGTATTACGGAACGAGTAAAGAGACTTGCCGGTAACGAGATTGAACTAGGTATTGAGATACCGATGATCGAATCTCGGGCAAGTAACATACCGATGATAAAGGGAACATCGTATGTTGTTATGCGGTCTGACCGATAAAGATATTCGTAGAATATGTGGGAGCCAATATGAGAATCCATGTTCCGCTATTGGTTATTAACCGGAGACGTGTCTCGGTCATGTCTACATTGTTTTCGAACCCGTAGGGTCCGCACGCTTAAAGTTCGATGATGGTTATATTATGAGTTTATGTGTTTTGATGTACGAAAGGTAGTTCAGAGTCCCGTATGAGATGGGGACATGACGAGGAGTCTCGAAATGGTCGAGACATAAAGATCGATATATTGGATGACTATATTCGGACATCGGAAAGGTTCCGAGTGATTCGGGTATTTTTCGGAGTACCGGAGAGTTGCGGGAATTCACCGGGGAGTATATGGGCTTTATTGGGCTTTAGGGGAAAGAGAGAGGAGAGGCTGCGCGCCCCCCCCCCCCAATGCCTAGTCCGAATTGGACTAGGGGGAGGGGTTGCGCCCCCTCCTTCCTTCTCTTATGTCTCCCCTTTCCTTGACTCCTACTCCTACTACTTGGAAGGGGGGGGGGGAATCCTACTCCTGGTGGGAGTAGGACTCCTCCTAGGGCGCGCCATAGAGAGGGCCGGCCCTTCCCCTCCTCCACTCCTTTATATACGGAGGAGGGGGCACCCCATAGACACAACAATTGATCATTGATCTTTTAGCCGTGTGCGGTGCCCCCCTCCACCATAGTCCACCTTGATAATATCGTAGCGGTGCTTAGGCGAAGCCCTGCGTCGGTAGAACATCATCATCGTCACCATGCCGTCGTGCTGACGAAACTCTCCCTCAACACTCGGCTGGATCGGAGTTCGAGGGACGTCATCGAGCTGAACGTGTGCTGAACTCGGAGGTGCCATGCGTTCGGTACTTGATCGGTCGGATCATGAAGACGTATGACTACATCAACCGCGTTGTGCTAACGCTTCCGCTTTCGGTCTTCGAGGGTACGTGGACACACTCTCCCCTCTCATTGCTATGCATCACCATGATCTTGCGTGTGCGTAGGAATTTTTTTTGAAATTACTACGTTCCCCAACAGTGGCATCCGAGCCAGGTTTTATGCATAGATGTTGTATGCACGAGTAGAACACAAGTGAGTTGTGGGTGATACAAGTCATACTGCTTACCAGCATGCCATACTTTGGTTTGGCGGTATTGTTGGATGAAGCGGCCCGGACCGACATTACGCGTATGCTTACGCGAGACTGGTTCTACCAACATGCTTTGCACATAGGTGGCTGGCGGGTGTCAGTTTCTCCAACTTTAGTTGAACCAAGTGTGGCTACGCCCGGTCCTTGCGAAGGTTAAAACAACACCAACTTGACAAACTATCATTGTGGTTTTGATGCGTAGGTAAGAACGGTTCTTGGTCAGCCCGTAGCAGCCACGTAAAACTTGCAACAACAAAGTAGAGGACGTCTAACTTGTTTTTGTAGGGCATGTTGTGATGTGATATGGTCAAGACGTGATGAGATATAAGTTGTTGTATGAGATGATCATGTTTTGTTGAAGTTATTGGCAACTGGCAAAAGTTTTATGGTTGTCTCGTTATTGCATAAGATGCAAGCGCCAAATAATTGCTTTACTTTATCGCTATGCATAGCAATAGTCGCAAGAGCAATAGTTGGCGAGACGACCATGTGACGACACATTGATATAGATCAAGATGATGGAGATCATGGTGTCATGCCGGTGACAATGGAAATCATGACGATGCTTTGGAGATGGAGATCAAAGGCACAAGATGATGATGGCCATATCATGTCACATATTTTGATTGCATGTGATGTTTATCTTTTATACATCTTATTTTGCTTAGTTCGACGGTAGCTTTATAAGATGATCTCTCACTAATTATCAAGGTACAAGTGTTCTCCCTGAGTATGCACCGTTGGGAAAGTTCTTCGTGCTGAGACACCACGTGATGATCGGTGTGATAGGCTCTACGTTCAAATACAACGGGTGCAAAATAGTTGCACACGCAGAATACTTAGGTTAAACTTGATGAGCCTAGCATATAACAGATATGGCCTCGGAACACTGAGACCGAAAGGTCGAGCGTGAATCACATACTAGATATGATCAACATAGTGATGTTCACCAGTGAAACTACTCCATCTCATGGTGATGATCGGACATGGTTTAGTTGATATGGATCACGTGATCACTTAGAGGATTAGAGGGATGTCTATCTAAGTGGGAGTTCTTAAGTAATATGATTAATTGAACTTAAATTTGTCATGAACTTAGTCCTGGTAGTATTAGCATATCTATGTTGTAGATCAATAGCTCGCGTTTAGCTCCCCTGTTTTATTTTTGATACGTTCCTAGATAAAACTAAGTTGAAAGATGTTAGTAGCAATGATGCGGATTGGATCCGTGATCTGAGGTTTATCCTCATTGCTGCATAGAAGAATTATGTCCTTGATGCACCGCTAGGTTACAAACCTATTGCAGGAGCAGATGCAGATGTTATGAACGTTTGGCTAGCTCAATATGATAACTACTTGATAGTTTAGTGCACCATGCTTAAACGGCTTAGAATCGGGACTTCAAAGACGTTTGGAACATCATGGACCATATGAGATGTTCCAGGAGTTCAAGTTAATATTTGAAGCAAATACCCGAGTTGAGAGATATGAAGTCTCCAACAAGTTCTATAGCTAAAAGATGGAGGAGAATAGCTCAAGCAGTGAGCATGTGCTCAGATTGTCTGGGTACTACAATCGCTTGAATCAAGTGGGAGTTAATCTTCCATATAAAATAGTGATTGACAGAATTCTCTAGCCACCATCACCAAGTTAGTAGAACTTCATGATGAACTATAATATGCAAGGGATAACGGAAACGATTCCCAAGCTCTTCGTGATGCTGAAATCGACGAAGGTAGAAATCAAGAAAAGCATCAAGTGTTGATGGTAAACAAAACCACTAGTTTCAAGTAAAGGGACAAAGGGAAGAAAGGGAAACTTCAAGAAGAACGACAAGCAAGTTGCTGCTCAAGTGAAAAAAACCAAGTCTGGACCTAAGCCTGAAACTGAGTGCTTCTACTGCAAAGGGACTGGTCACTGGAAGCGGAACTACCCCAAGTAATTGGCGGATAAGAAGGATGGCAAAGTGAACATAGGTATATTTGATATACATGTTATTGATGTGTACTTTACTAGTGTTTATAGCAACCCCTCAGCATTTGATACTAGTTCAGTTGCTAAGAATAGTAACTCGAAACGGGAGTTGCAGAATGAACAGAGACTAGTTAAGGGTGAAGTGACGATGTGTATTGGAAATGGTTCCAAGATTGATATGATCATCATCGCACACTCCCTATACTTTCGGGATTAGTGTTAAACCTAAAATAAATGTTATTTAGTGTTTGTGTTGAGCATGAATATGATTGGATCATGTTTATTGCAATACAATTATTCATGTAAGTTAGAGAATAATTGTTGTTCTGTTTACATGAATAAAACCTTCTATGGTCATACACCCAATGAAAATGGTTTGTTGGATCTCGATGGTGGTGATACACATTTTCATAATATTGAAGCCAAAAGATGCAAAGTTAATAATGATAGTGCAACTTATTTGTGGCACTGCCGTTTAGGTCATATTGGTGTAAAGCGCATGAAGAAAATCCATGCTGATGGGCTTTTGGAATGACTTGATTATGAATCAGTTGATGCTTGCGAACCATGCCTCATGGGAAAGATGACTAAGACTCCGTTCTCCGGAACAATGGAGCGAGCAACAGATTTGTTGGAAATCATACATACTGATGTATGTGGTCCGATGAATATTGAGGCTCGCGGCAGGTATCATTATTTTCTGATCTTGACAGATGATTTGAGCAGATATGAGTATATGTACTTGATGAAACACAAGTCTGAAACATTTGAAAAGTTCAAAGAATTTCAGACTGAAGTGGAGAATCATCGTAACAAAAATAAAAGTTTCTACGATATGATCGCAGAAGTAAAATATTTGAGTTACGAGTTTGGCCTTCAGTTAAAACAATGTGAAATAGATTCACTACTCACGCCACCTGGAACACCACAGTGTAATGGTGTGTCCAAACATCGTAACCGTACTTTATTAGATATGGTGCGATCTATGATGTCTCTTACCGATTTACCACTATCGTTTTGGGGTTATGCATTAGAGACAACTACATTCACGTTAAATAGGGCACCATCTAAATCCGTTGAGACGACACCGTATGAACTATGGTTTGGCAAGAAACCTAAGCTGTCGTTTCTTAAAGTTTGAGGTTGCAATGCTTATGTGAAAAAGTTTCAACCTGATAAGCTCAAACCCAAATCGGAGAAGTGTGTCTTCATAGGATACCCAAAAGAAAATGTTGGGTACACCTTCCATCACAGATCCGAAGGCAAGATATTCATTGCTGAGAATGGATCCTTTCTAGAGAAGGAGTTTCTCTCAAAAGAAGTGAGTGGGAGGAAAGTAGAACTTGATGAGGTAACTGTACCTGCTCCCTTATTGGAAAGTAGTTCATCACAGAAATCTGTTCATGTGACTACTACACCAATTAGTGAGGAAGCTAATGATGATGATCATGTAACTTCAGATCAAGTTACTACCGAACCTCGTAGGTAAACCAGAGTGAGATCCGCACCAGAGTGGTACGGTAATCCTGTTCTGGAGGTCATGTTACTTGACCATGACGAACCTATGAACTATGAGGAAGCGATGATGAGCCCAGATTCCGCGAAATGGCTTGAGGCCATGAAATCTGAGATGAGATCCATGTATGAGAACAAAGTATGGACTTTGATTGACTTGCCCAATGATCGTTGAGCCATTGAGATTAAATGGATCTTCAAGAGGAAGACGGACGCTGATAGTAGTGTTACTATCTACAAAGCTAGAATTGTCACAAAAGGTTTTCGACAAGTTCAAGGTGTTGACTACGATGAGAGTTTCTCACTCGTATCTGTGCTTAAGTCTGTCCGAATCATGTTAGCAATTGCTGCATTTATGAAATCTGGCAAATGGATAAACAAAACTGCATTCCTTAATGGATTTATTAAAGAAGAGTTGTATATGATGCAACCAGAAGGTTTTGTCAATCCTAAAGGTGCTAACAAAATATGCAAGCTCCAGCGATCCATCTATGGACTGGTGCAAGCATCTCGGAGTTGGAATATACGCTTTGATAAGTTGATCAAAGCATATAGTTTTATACAGACTTGCGGTGAAGCCTGTATTTACAAGAAAGTGAGTGGGAGCACTACAACATTTCTGATAAGTATATGTGAATGACATATTGTTGATCGGAGATAATGTAGAATTATTCTACAAAGCATAAAAGAATGTTTGGAAGGAGTTTTTCAAAGAAAGACCTCGGTGAAGCTGCTTACATATTGAGCATCAAGATCTATAGAGATAGATCAAGACGCTTGATAAGTTTTTCAATGAGTACATACCTTGACAAGATTTTGATGTAGTTCAAAATGGAACAGTCAAAGAAAGAGTTCTTTCCTGTGTTACAAGGTGTGAAACTGAGTAAGACTCAAAGCCTGACCATGGAAGAAGATAGAAAGAGAATGAAAGTCATTCCCTATTGCTGGTGTCAAAACCGACGGATCTCGGGTAGGGGGTCCCGAATTGTGCGTCTAGGCTGGATGGTAATAGGAGGCAAGGGACACGAAGTTTTACCCAGGTTCGGGCCCTCTCATCGAGGTAAAACCCTACGTCCTGCTGGATTAATATTGATGATATGGGTAGTACAAGAGTAGATCTACCACGAGATCGGAGAGGCTAAACCCTAGAAGCTAGCCTATGGTATGATTGTTGTTGTGTATGTTGTCCTACGGACTAAAACCCTCCGGTTTATATAGACACCGGAGAGGGTTAGGGTTACACAAAGTCGGTTACAATGGTAGGAGATCTGCATATCCGTATCGCCAAGCTTGCCTTCCACGCCAAGGAAAGTCCCTTTCGGACACGTGACGAAGTCTTCAATCTTGTATCTTCATAGTCCAGGAGTCCGGCTGAAGGTATAGTCCGGCTATCCGAACACCCCCTAATCCAGGACTCCCTCAGTAGCCCCCGAACCAGGCTTCAATGACGATGAGTCCGGCGCGCAGATTGTCTTTGACATTGCAAGGCGGGTTCTCCTCCAAATTCCGTGTACCTGTTGAATAAAGTCTGGTTTCTTGTAGATGTTGCGCTCCTTGGCTTCTATGCCCAATAATGGCCGTTTCCCACGTGTCAAACGAATATGAAAAGTCTGAGTGTTTTTACATTCACACCCCTAGCCGCGTAAATGAGCTGCCCTATTTAAGGGGACGAGGATTTAGATCCAAACCACATCTTCCCCCCTTCGCGAGTGTTCATCAGAGCGCATCCGACAAAGGTCCATTCCACCATGGCCAGCCATCGCAACTCCTCCTTTCGCCCTTCCAGCCCTCATCCTGGATATTGGGAGAGATGCTCCATCCGGCATAGTGAGCTAGTGACGCTCCAGACCAAGGGATTTCTCCCCCCGGCCTATATGGTCCCGGTTCGAGCCGGCCTTGCCATCTAATGGCGGAGAGCAAGCGGAGAGTGCCCCTAATCCCTCCAAAGGAGAGCGGGTGTGCCTCGTCCCTTATTTAATAAGGGGGCTCGGATTTCCAATCCATCCATTTCTCCGGGGGCTCCTGGAGTTCTATGGCCTCCAGCTACACAATCTCACGCCTGCCTCCGTATTGCATATCGTGGGCTTCGTAGCCCTCTGTGAGCTGTTTTTGGGTATCGAGGCTCATTTCGGGCTATGGAAAAGGTTATTCTGCCTTATGCCCCGCTCTAAGGAGGGGTCAATGTATCAAGTGGGCAGAGCCGAAGTGTGGCGCATCACCGGGACCGAATATCTATCCGGAACCCCAAAGAAGGCGTCCGAAGACTGGCCTTCAGAATGGTTTTATATAGAAGATGTCCTGCTGCCGGATCCTGTTCGGATTGGCCTACCTGAGTTCGACAGTGCTCCCTTAAAGAAGCGCCTAAGCTGGCGTCCACGGAGCCCTCAGAGGGAAAGTGACAGGGACATCATTTACCTGATGGGCCGAATAAGATTGTTAGCCCATTCCAGACTGACCATGATCGGGGTTATGGCCGAATGCATCATGCGGGGGGTGCAACAGCTTCAGTACAGAAGCCACCCCATGTGGGACTTCAACGGGGAGGACGACGCCACCCGCTACGGCCGTAAGGGGCCGGATTCAGCTGCCACTCTACTAAAGATCTTGTCCACTTTGTATAAGGGAGAATAGGAGGAACTTCTTCGCGTCAACCCACAGGGTGGATTCTCTATGCACAATACCCCAAGCTGGGTAAGCGGTCGCATTTACTTACCCATCCATTTTGTATTCCCATTGTTAAATATTTAGTCTGACGACTTCAACGCAGGAACTGCGCCGGGCTGTTAAGGAAATAAGCAGCCCTCCTCCACAACCCGAGGACCCAGGACGGTCCCTCGACCCGGCCTCTCAAGAGGATCCGGACATATCCGTGGAGCTGGTTGATGGAGTGTTCCATCAATTGAGCAAGGAGAACGCCTTGGTGGCCATTACGGCCGATTACCCAGGGCTAATCCTGGCCTCCCAGGTAACTGAGATCGAAGTCCCAGTACCCTGAATAGGTGTCCGCCCTCTCGTGTTTTCAGTTTCCTGATTACAACCGAACTTTGCAGGGGAGGTTTTTGAGGTGGAAGGCCGAACCTGCGGCGATAAGCCAATGAGGGGCCGCAGGGCCCCGTGGGCAGAAAAGAAGTGCAGTCCGGACCGAGGCGTCAGCGCAAAGGTATGGCGCGCCCCCTTATCCCAGGTGTTATACCTTCGAGGCACATTGACACTCGTGCTCTCTTCAGGACAAAGAGACCTCGTCGGACTATATCCGGAGAGGCTGCCAATCGCGCCTCCACCAGCCAGGCTCCAAAGCCTGGTCCAGAGGCGGAGGCGAATGCAAGGCGCGCGCTAGACGCTCCTCCGACGGAGGATGTGGACGGGTTGTCTGCCACCAACTCTAAGGTGGAGAGTGCCATGAACCACAGGCATCGCCGGACAATCCTTCGCGACGCTTGTTTCTCCCAAGGGGCGTTAGATGCCTTCAATTCGGGAGATGCGTACCTCCATGCCGCTCAAAATGGTCTAGCCAGAGCCACGGAGCAATATGTAAAAGACATACGGGTAAGAAAATTTTGGTAATTATATATATATACCAGTAGCCCCCGAGACTTGAAACAGTTAGAAAAACTGATTTAAGGATCATTTGTTATGCAGGTTCTTACAGAAAAGAATTCCCTATTGTCCAAGGAGCTGGAAGAGTGCAGAGCCCAACTTGAGGCCGCACTAGCCGTGGCAGGGGAGCCCAAGGAGACCCCCTCTGGTAATATACACTTCGAAAGATAAGTATTTTGCGAAGCACGGCATGTGTGTGAATCTGACAAATGAAATTGCAGATGGCGCCGGATTGAATCCGGAAAGGCAACACCTCCTACGCCAGTTAAAGGCTGGTGAGAAGGTGCTGACAAAGGTGAGGCGGGAGAAGAACAATCTCCAAGATGCCAACACCAAGCTGGGCGTCGAGCTGAAAGATGTTCGTGCCTAGCTGTCAGACTCCGTTAAGGAGAATCAGCGGCTTCGGCGCGACATATTTAGTAAGTGCTTGAACGAACCTTTGAAAGAAAGTTCGGCGGGGAAGTCGACTAGCAGAGCAATGTCTATAGGTGTGCTAACAGGTTGTCCTACAGAGGAGATGCCTGGTTCTATGGGTGACCTTCTTCCCGAGCTCTTGCAACTGCTCGATTGAGTTCGGCAGGCGATGCAAGGCGTCGCCCAGGCCCTGTGGCTATCCATCTCCATGCCCGAAGGTCTTGGAGAGCTTGCGAAGAAGCTAAAGGGAGCACGGCAGCCCTTTCGATTGTGGAAGATATCGGCCTGCCGTCAAGGCGCTAGGGAGGCCTGGGCCATGGTGAAGACGCGGTACACAAAGGCTGACCCCAACCACATGGCCGAGGTCGGTCCTGTAGGGCCCGATGGGAAGGAGATCCCTGTAAGCTTAGTATACGGCCAAGTAGAGTTGGCCGCAAAGTATTCCCAGCAGGACTGTAAATTAGACAACCTGTTAGATGGTATTGAAGAGGAATACAATCAGTCAAAATGACTATGTAATTTAATTGACATTTATAATGCCTTCTAGCCGGATTGTAGATCATTTGTCATGGCCGACCTTTTCGCTTCAGCCTCGGGACCTGACGGTCCAGAGTGTGTCCGAATTCCCATGCAGTTATATAGGAACCGGGGAATGCATGGAGACCAGGCGTAGGGGTCATTAGTGCGTGAACAGACAAGTGACCGACTAGTTATGTTATATTACATGGTTAGTAAGAAACATCTTCCAGGGAGAATAGTTCCGTTAGGGGTTCCTTTCCCTGGGAGGCATGCCCTAAAGTGCATGTCTATGCTGCGAAAAGAAACACAGGAAAAACATCTGGGGGCGTATAGATAAATAATAAAAAGGATCATCTTTAGTTCACCGACCGAATATTCCCTTAAGAACGCTAGCTTTCGGCTTCACCCAGTCTGAGGTACACGTCCGGCTGACCCGGCAGTAACAATCGCAGAGGTGCTCCCTTTACCACCTAGCCGAACAATCGGGAACGTAGGGGTAAGCATAGGAGCCAGGCAACCCAGCTTGGCCAAAACTTAAGTCATATCGATGCATATAATGGTGAATAAAAGGTACATGCCGAAGTGTGACACATGTGTTGGGCATGAAGCCCGTATAAATAAGCTTCTGTTAAAAGAAGCCCCCAGGTTTAATGAGTGCGAATAGCACGTCATTTGATGAGCCTTTAAAGGTTATAAGAGAAAGGAAGGGGTGAAGTGGAGAAATGTAAGACAGACAGTATATATAAAAATGGACAGAGGAAGGAGACGAACACAGAGTCCGACGCTAGGCATAGAATCTTCGGAGACGAGCTGCATCTCGCAGGCGGTACGCTCCACCAGTCAGGACTTGGTCAATTATGAAGGGACCTTCCCACTTGGGCTTTAGTTTGTCCTTTTTCTTGTCCAGCAGGCATAGAACTAACTCGCCAATGTTGTAATTTTTGGCCCGTACTTCTCTGCTCTGGTATCTTCGAGCCTGCTGTTGATAGAATGCGGAACAGGCTTTTGCCATGTCGCGCTCCTCTTCCAATGCATCCAAACTGTCCTGCCGATCGAGCTCGGCTTCTCTTTCTTCGTACATGCGCACTCGAGGTGAGTCATGAATTATGTCGCAAGGCAAAACTGCCTCTGCGCCGTACACCACAAAGAATGGTGTGTATCCGGTGGTGCGATTCGGCGTGGTCCGCAGCCCCCAGAGTACGGAGTCGAGCTCCTCTACCCAGTGCGTGTTAGATTCCTTGAGGGACCGCACTAATCTGGGTTTGATGCCGCTCATGATAAGACCATTTGCACGTTTGACCTGGCCGTTAGTTTGTGGGTGATAGACGGAAGCATAATCGAGCTTGATGCCCATGTTTTTGCACTAGAGTTTTACCTCGTCGGCCGTGAAGTTCGTGCCGTTATCAGTGATGATGCTGTGGGGGATGCCGTAACGGTGTACAACCCCGGATATAAAGTCTATCACCGGTCCGGATTCGGCCGTCTTAACAGGCTTGGCTTCTATCCATTTGGTGAACTTATCCACCATGACCAGTAAGTATTTTTGCTTGTGGGTTCCGCCTTTAAGGGGTCCAACCATGTCAAGCCCCCAGACTGCGAAGGGCCAAGTAATGGGGATAGTTTGGAGGGCGGTGGGTGGCATATGGCTTTGGTTTGCAAAGAGCTGGCAACCGGTGCATCGTTGGACTAAGTCCTGAGCGTCTGCCCGGGCCGTCGGCTAATAGAAGCCTGTACGGAAGGCCTTGCTTACAAGGGACCGAGCTACAGCGTGAAGACCGCCGAGTCCGGCATGAATTTCAGCCAGGAGGTTCCGCCCCTCCTCTTCGGAGATGCACCTTTGAAGGACTCCGGTAGTGCTTTTCTTATAAAGCTCTCCCTCGTGGACTCTGTAGGCTTTGGATCGCCGCACTATGCAGCGTGCCTCATTTTGGTCCTCGGGGAGTTCCTGCCTAGTAAGGTAGGCGAGGAATGGTTCTGTCCACGGGGCAATGACGACCATTATTACGTGGGCTGAAGGTGTTATTTCATTGGCAGAGCCTCCGATTGTGTCAGAATGTTCGGTGTCGGGCAGTGCGGTTGGGTCCGGGCGGTTATTGTTCGGCTCCCCTTCCCATACTACGGATGGCTTGAACAGCCTTTCCAAAAAGATGTTGGGGGGGGGGGACTACATCGTGTTTTGCGCCAATGCGTGCCAGGACATCTGCCGCCTGATTATTTTCCCGGGCTATATGGTGAAATTCAAGCCCCTCGAACTGAGCTGACATTTTTAGGACGGCGTTGCGGTAAGCTGCCATTTTTGGATCCTTGGCATCGAAGTCTCCATTTATTTGGGATATTGCGAGGTTTGAGTCCCCGCGCACCTCTAGGCGTTGAATGCCCATGGATACTGCCATCCGGAGACCATGTAAAAGGGCCTCATATTCGGCTGCATTGTTGGAGTCCGTGTACATAATCTGGAGTACCTATTGAACTGTGTCTCCTGTGGGGGACGTCAGAACAACGCCAGCCCCCAGTCCGGCCAACATCTTGGAGCCATCGAAATGCATGATCCAATTTGAATATGTGCCATACTCTTTAGGGAGTTCGGCCTCCGTCCATTCTGCGACGAAGTCGGCCAAGACTTGCGACTTGATGGCTCGCCGTGGCTTATAAGTTATGTCGAATGGGAGGAGCTCAATGGCCCATTTTGCAATCCGGCCCGTTGCGTCACAGTTGTTTATAATATCGTTAAGTGGTACTTCCGAGGCTACTGTTATTGAACACTCTTGAAAGTAGTGTCGTAGCTTCCAGGATGCCATGAATACCGCGTACGCAATCTTTTGATAATGCGGGTACCGTGATTTGCAGGGAGTGAGGATAGTGGACACATAATAGACCGGCTTTTAAAGGGGGAATTTGTGTCCGTCCGCTTCTCGTTCGACAACGAGCACTGCGCTTACAACCTGATGTGTTGCTGCAATGTATAATAGCATTGGTTCGCCAATGTTTGGCACGGCCAGGACTGGGTTTGTTGCCAGTATGGCTCTTATTTCGCCGAGTCCGGCCATGGCTGCATCCTTCCATTCGAAGTGTTCGGTGCGCCGAAGGAGGCGGTAAAGGGGTAGGGCCTTTTCTCCCAAGCGGGAGATAAAGCGGCTTAGAGCCGCCATGCATCCGGTTAACTCTTGTATTTGTTTGAGGTCCTTTGGGATATCCAGTTGCGACAGAGCTTGGATCTTGGCTGGATTTGCTTCAATTCCTCTCCCAGATACAATGAAGTGTTGGGGAACGTAGTAATTTCAAAAAATTTCCTACGCACACGCAAGATCATGGTGATGCATAGCAACGAGAGGGGAGAGTGTGATCTACGTACCCTTGTAGACCGACAGCGGAAGCATTGTGACAACACGGTTGATGTAGTCGTACGTCTTCATGATCCGACCGATCCAAGCACTGTTACTCCGGCACCTCCAAGTTCTTGTCACACGTTCAGCTCGATGACGATCCCCGGGCTCCGATCCAGCAAAGCGTCGGGGAGGAGTTCCGTCAGCACGACGGCGTGGTGACGATTTTGATGTTCTACCGTTGTAGGGCTTCGCCTAAGCACCGCTACAATATGACCGAGGTGGAATATGGTGGAGGGGGGCACCGCACACGGCTAAGGAACGATCACGAAGATCAACTTGTGTGTCTAGAGGTGCCCCCTGCCCCCGTATATAAAGGAGCAAGGGGGAGGGGGCGGCCGGCCTAGAAGGGGGCGCGCCAAGGGGAGTCCTACTCCCACTGGGAGTAGGACTCCTTCCTTCCTTGTTGGAGTAGGAGAAGGGGAAAGAGGGGGAGAGGAAAAAGGAAAATGGGGCTGCGCCCCTTGTCCAATTCGGATCAGAGGGGGGACGCAGGCCTCCTTCCTTTTGGCCTCTCTCCTCTATTCCCGTATGGCCCAATAAGGCCCATATACTCCCCGGCGAATTCCCGTAACTCTCCGGTACTCCGAAAAATACCCGAATCACTCGGAACCTTTCCGATGTCCGAATATAGTCGTCCAATATATCGATCTTTATGTCTCGACCATTTCGAGACTCCTCGTCATGTCCCTGATCTCATCCGGGACTCCGAACTCCTTCAGTACATCAAAACTCATAAACTCATAATATAACTGTCATCGAAACCTTAAGCGTGCGGACCCTACGGTTCGAGAACAATGTAGACATGACCGAGACATGTCTCCGGTCAATAACCAATAGCGGAACCTGGATGCTCATATTGGCTCCTACATATTCTACGAAGATCTTTATCGGTCAGACCGCATAACAACATACGTTGTTCCCTTTGTCATCAATATGTTACTTGCCCGAGATTCGATCGTCGGTATCTCAATACCTAGTTCAATCTCGTTACCGGCAAGTCTCTTTACTCGTTCCGTAATACATCATCTCACAACTAACTCATTAGTTGCAATGCTTGCAAGGCTTTATGTGATGTGCATTACCGAGAGGGCCCAAAGATACCTCTCCGACAATCGGAGTGACAAATTCTAATCTCGAAATACGTCAACCCAACATGTACCTTTGGAGACACCTGTAGAGCACCTTTATAATCACCCAGTTATGTTGTGACGTTTGGTAGCACACAAAGTGTTCCTCCGGCAAACGGGAGTTGCATAATCTCATAGTCATAGGAACATGTATAAGTCATGAAGAAAGCAATAGCAACATACTAAACGATCGGGTGCTAAAATAATGGAATGGGTCATGTCAATCAGATCATTCACCTAATGATGTGATCCCGTTAATCAAATAACAACTCTTTGTCCATGGTTAGGAAACATAACCATCTTTGATTAACGAGCTAGTCAAGTAGAGGCATACTAGTGACACTCTGTTTGTCTATGTATTCACACATGTATTATGTTTCCGGTTAATACAATTCTAGCATGAATAATAAACGTTTATCATGATATAAGGAAATAAATAATAACTTTATTATTGCCTCTAGGGCATATTTCCTTCAGTCTCCCACTTGCACTAGAGTCAATAATCTAGTTCACATCACCATGTGATTTAACAGTAATAGTTCACATCTTTATGTGATTAGTTCACATCTTCATGTGACCAACACCCAAAGGGTTTACTAGATTCAGTAATCTAGTTCACATCGCTATGCGATTAACACCCAAAGAGTACTAAGGTGTGATCATGTTTTGCTTGTGAGAGAAGTTTAGTCAACAGGTCTGCCACATTCAGATCCGTATGTATTTTGCAAATTTCTATGTCAACAATGCTCTGCACAGAGCTACTCTAGCTAATTGCTCCCACTTTCAATATGTATCCAGATTGAGACTTAGAGTCATCTGGATTAGTGTCAAAACTTGCATCGACGTAACCCTTTACAACGAACCTTTTTGTCACCTCCATAATCGAGAAACATATCCTTATTCCACTAAGGATAATTTTGACCGCTGTCCAGTGATCTACTCCTAGATCACTATTGTACTACCTTGCCAAAATTAGTGTAGGGTATACAATAGATCTGGTACATAGCATGACATACTTTATAGAACCTATGGCTGAGGTATAGGGAATGACTTTCATTCTCTTTCTATCTTCTGTCGTGGTCGGGTTTTGAGTCTTACTCAACTTCACACCTTGTAACACAGGCAAGAACCCTTTCTTTGCTTGATCCATTTTGAACTTCTTCAAAACTTTGTCAAGGTATGTGCTTTGTGAAAGTCCAATTAAGCGTTTTGATCTATCTCTATAGATCTTAATGCCTAATATGTAAGCAGCTTCACTGAGGTCTTTCATTGGAAAATTCCTTTCAAACACTCCTTTATGCTTTGCAGAATAATTCTACATTATTTCCGATCAACAATATGTCATTCACATATACTTATCAGAAATGTTGTAGTGCTCCCACTCACTTTCTTGTAAATATAGGCTTCATCGCAAGTCTGTATAAAACTATATGCTTTGATCAACTTATCAAAGCGTATATTCCAACTCCGATATGCTTGCACCAGTCCATAGATGGACCGCTGGAGCTTGCATAATTTGTTAGCACCTTTAGGATTGACAAAACCTTCTGGTTGTATCATATACAACTCTTCTTTAATAAATCTATTAAGGAATGCAGTTTTGTTTATCCATTTGCCAGATTTCATAAAATGCGGCAATTGCTAACATGATTCGGACAGACTTAAGCATAGATACGAGTGAGAAACTCTCATCGTAGTCAACACCTTGAACTTGTCGAAAACCTTTTGCGACAAGTCGAGCTTTGTAGACAGTAATATTACCGTCAGCGTCAGTCTTCTTCTTGAAGATCCATTTATTCTCAATTGCTTGCCGATCATCGGGCAAGTCAACCAAAGTCCATACTTTGTTCTCATACATGGATCCCATCTCAGATTTCATGGCTTCAAGCCATTTTGCGGAATCTGGGCTCACCATTGCTTCTTCATAGTTCGTAGGTTCATCATGATCTAGTAGCATGACTTCCAGAACAGGATTACCATACCACTCTGGCGCGGATCTCACTCTGGTTGATCTATGAGGTTCAGTAGTATCTTGTTCTGAAGTTTCATGATCATCATCATTAGCTTCCTCACTAACTGGTGTAGGTGTCACTGAAACAGTTTCTGTGATGTACTACTTTCCAATAAGGGAGCATGTACAATTACCTCGTCAAGTTCTACTTTCCTCCCACTCACTTCTTTCGAGAGAAACTCCTTCTCCAGAAAGTTTCCGAATTTAGCAACAAAAGTCTTGCCTTCGGATCTGTGATAGAAGGTGTATCCAATAGTTTCCTTTGGATATCCTATGAAGACACATTTCTTCGATTTGGGTTCGAGCTTATCAGGTTGAAGCTTTTTCACATAAGCATCACAGCCCCAAACTTTCAGAAACGACAACTTTGGTGTCTTGCCAAACCATAGTTCATAAGGCGTCGTCTCAACGAATTTTGATGGTGCCCTATTTAACATGAATGCGGCCGTCTCTAGAGCGTATCCCCAAAACGATAGCGGTAAATCAGTAAGAGACATCATAGATCGCACCATATCTAGTAAAGTACGATTACGATGTTCGGACACACCATTACGCTGTGGTGTTCCGGGTGGCGTGAGTTGCGAAACTATTCCACAATTTTTCAAATGTACACCAAACTCGTAACTCAAATATTCTCCTCCACGATAAGATCGTAGGAATTTTATTTCCTTGTTATGATGATTTTCTACTTCACTCTGAAATTCTTTGAACTTCTCAAATGTTTCAGACTTGTGTTTCATTAAGTAGATATACCCATATCTGCTTAAGCCATCTGTGAAGGTGAGAAAATAACGATATCCGCCACGAGCCTCAATATTCATCGGACCACATACATCTATATGTATGATTTCCAACAAATTTGTTGCTCTCTCCATAGTACCGGAGAACGGTGTTTTAGTCATCTTGCCCATGAGGCACGGTTCGCAAGTACCAAGTGATTCATAATCAAGTGGTTCCAAAAGTCCACCAGTATGGAGTTTCTTCATGCGCTTTACACCGATATGACCTAAACGGCAGTGCCACAAATAAGTTGCACTATCATTATCAACTCTGCATCTTTTGGCTTCAACACTATGAATATGTGTGTCACTATTATCGAGATTCAATAAAAATAGACCACTCTTTAAGGGTGCATGACCATAAAAGATATTACTCATATAAATAGAACAACCATTATTCTCAGATTTAAATGAATAACCGTCTCGCATCAAACAAGATCCAGATATAATGTTCATGCTTAACGCTGGCACCAAATAACAATTATTTAGGTCTAATATTAATCCCGAAGGTAGATGTAGAGGTAGCGTGCCGACTGCGATCACATCGACTTTGGAACCGTTTCCCACGCGCACCGTCACCTCGTCCTTAGCCAATCTTCGCTTAATCCGTAGTCCCTGTTTCGAGTTGCAAATATTAGCAACAGAACCAGTATCAAATACCCAGGTGCTACTGCGAGCATTAGTAAGGTACACATCAATAACATGTATATCACATATACCTTTGTTCACCTTGCCATCCTTCTTATCCGCCAAATACTTGGGGTAGTTCCGCTTCCAGTGACCAGTCCCTTTGCAGTAGAAATACTTAGTCTCAGGCTTAGGACCAGACTTGGGCTTCTTCACTTGAGCAGCAACTTGCTTGCTGTTCTTCTTGAAGTTCCCCTTCTTCCCTCTGCCCTTTTCTTGAAACTAGTGGTCTTGTCTACCATCAACACTTGATGTTTTTCTCGATTTCTACCTTCGTCAATTTCCTCATTACGAAGAGCTTGGGAATCGTTTCCGTTATCCCTTGCATATCATAGTTCATCACGAAGTTCTACTAACTTGGTGATGGTGACTAGAGAATTCTGTCAATCACTATCTTATCTGGAAGATTAACTCCCACTTGATTCAAGCAATTGTAGTACTCAGACAATCTGGGCACATGCTCACTAGTTGAGCGATTCTCCTCCATCTTTTAGCTATAGAACTTGTTGGAGATTTCATATCTCTCAACTCGGGTATTTGCTTGAAATATTAACTTCAACTCCTGGAACATCTCATATGCTCCATGACGTTCAAAATGTCTCTGAAGTCCCGATTCTAAGCCATTAAGCATGGTGCACTAAACTATCAAGTAGTCATCATATTGAGCTAGCCAAACATTCATAACGTCTGCATCTGCTCCTGCAATAGGTCCGTCACCTAGCGGTGCATCAAGGACATAATTCTTCTGTGCAACAATGAGGATAAACCTCAGATCATGGATCCAATCCGCATCATTGCTACTAACATCTTTCAACACAATTTTCTCTAGGAACATATCAAAATAAACACAGGGAAGCAACAATGCGAGCTATTGATCTACAACATAATTTGCAAAATACTACCAGGACTAAGTTCATGATAAATTTAAGTTCAATTAATCATATTACTTAAGAACTCCCACTTAGATAGAAATCCCTCTAATCCTCTAAGTGATTACGTGATCCAAATCAACTAAACCATGTCCGATCATCACGTGAGATGGAGTAGTTTCATTGGTGAACATCACTATGTTGATCATATCTACTATATGATTCACGCTCGACCTTTCGGTCTCCGTGTTCCGAGGCCATATCTGTATATGCTTGGCTCGTCAAGTATAACCTGAGTATTCCGCGTGTGCAACTGTTTTGCACCCGTTGTATTTGAACGTAGAGCCTATCACACCCGATCATCACGTGGTGTCTCAGCATGAAGAACTTTCGCAACGGTGCATACTCAGGGAGAACACTTATACTTTGATAATTTAGTGAGGGATCATCTTATAATGCTGCCGTCAATCAAAGCAAGATAAGATGCATAAAAGATAAACATCACATGCAATCAATATAAGTGATATGATATGGCCATCATCATCTTGTGCTTGTGATCTCCATCTTCGAAGCACCGTCGTGATCACCATCGTCATCGGCGCGACACCTTGATCTCCATCGTAACATCGTTGTCGTCTCGCTAATCTTATGCTTCCACGACTAACGCTACCGCTTAGTGATAAAGTAAAGCATTACAGCGCGATTGCATTGCATACAATAAAGCGACAACCATATGGCTCCTGCCAGTTGCCGATAACTCGGTTACAAAACATGATCATCTCATACAATAAAATTTAGCATCATGTCTTGACCATATCACATCACAACATGCCCTGCAAAAACAAGTTAGACGTCCTCTACTTTGTTGTTGCAAGTTTTACGTGGCTGCTACGGGCTTAAGCAAGAACCGTTCTTACCTACGCATCAAAACCACAACGATAGTTTGTCAAGTTGGTGTTGTTTTAACCTTCGCAAGGACCGGGCGTAGCCACACTCGGTTCAACTAAAGTTGGAGAAACTGTCACCCGCTAGCTACCTTTGTGCAAAGCACGTCGGGAGAACCGGTCTCGCGTAAGCGTACGCGTAATATCGGTCCGGGCCGCTTCGTCCAACAATACCGTCGAACCAAAGTATGACATGCTGGTAAGCAGTATGACTTATATCGCCCACAACTCACTTGTGTTCTACTCGTGCATATAACATCAACACATAAAACCTAGGCTCGGATGCCACTGTTGGGGAACGTAGTAATTTCAAAAAATTTCCTACGCACACGCAAGATCATGGTGATGCATAGCAACGAGAGGGGAGAGTGTGATCTACGTACCCTTGTAGACCGACAGCGGAAGCATTGTGACAACGCGGTTGATGTAGTCGTACGTCTTCACGATCCGACCGATCCAAGCACCGTTACTTCGGCACCTCCGAGTTCTTGGAACACGTTCAGCTCGATGACGATCCCCGGGCTCCGATCCAGCAAAGCGTCGGGGAGGAGTTCCGTCAGCACGACGGCGTGGTGACGATTTTGATGTTCTACCGTCGCAGGGCTTCGCCTAAGCACCGCTACAATATGACCGATGTGGAATATGGTGGAGGGGGGCACCGCACACGGCTAAGGAACGATCACGAAGATCAACTTGTGTGTCTAGAGGTGCCCCCCTGCCCCCGTATATAAAGGAGCAAGGAGGAGGGGGCGGCCGGCCTAGAAGGGGGCGCGCCAAGGGGAGTCCTACTCCCACTGGGAGTAGGACTCCTTCCTTCCTTGTTGGAGTAGGAGAAGGGGAAAGAGGGGAAGAGGAAAAAGGAAAAGGGGGCTGCGCCCCTTGTCCAATTCGGACCAGAGGGGGGGGGGCGCAGGCCTCCTTCCTTTTGGCCTCTCTCCTCTATTCCCGTATGGCCCAATAAGGCCCATATACTCCCCGGCGAATTCCCATAACTCTCCGGTACTCTGAAAAATACCCGAATCACTCGGAACCTTTCCGATGTCCGAATATAGTCGTCCAATATATCGATCTTTACATCTCGACCATTTCGAGACTCCTCGTCATGTCCCCGATCTCATCCGGGACTCCGAACTCCTTCGGTACATCAAAACTCATAAACTCATAATATAACTGTCATCGAAACCTTAAGCGTGCGGACCCTACGGTTCGAGAACAATGTAGACATGACCGAGACATGTCTCCGGTCAATAACCAATAGCGGAACCTGGATGCTCATATTGGCTCCTACATATTCTATGAAGATCTTTATCGTCAGACCACATAACAATATACGTTGTTCCCTTTGTCATCGGTATGTTACTTGCCCGAGATTCGATCGTCGGTATCTCAATACCTAGTTCAATCTCGTTACCGGCAAGTCTCTTTACTCGTTCCGTAATACATCATCTCACAACTAACTCATTAGTTGCAATGCTTGCAAGGCCTTATGTGATGTGCATTACCGAGAGGGCCCAGAGATACCTCTCCGACAATCGGAGTGACAAATCCTAATCTCGAAATACGCCAACCCAACATGTACCTTTGGAGACACCTGTAGAGCACCTTTATAATCACCCAGTTACGTTGGGACGTTTGGTAGCACACAAAGTGTTCCTCCGGCAAACGGGAGTTGCATAATCTCATAGTCATAGGAACATGTATAAGTCATGAAGAAAGCAATAGCAACATACTAAATGATCGGGTGCTAAGCTAATGGAATGGGTCATGTCAATCAGATCATTCACCTAATGATGTGATCCCATTAATCAAATAACAACTCTTTGTCCATGGTTAGGAAACATAACCATCTTTGATTAACGAGCTAGTCAAGTAGAGGCATACTAGTGACACTCTGTTTGTCTATGTATTCACACATGTATTATGTTTCCGGTTAATACAATTCTAGCATGAATAATAAACATTTATCATGATATAAGGAAATAAATAATAACTTTATTATTGCCTCTAGCGCATATTTCCTTCATGAAGCCCAAGAGCTTTTCGGCTGGAACGCCGAAAACGCATTTTTCCGGGTTGAGCTTGATGTCGTATGTTCGGAGGTTATCAAATGTGAGCCTCAAGTCGTATACTAGAGATTTGACATGTCTTGTTTTGACGACCACATCATCTACATATGCCTCCACTGTTTTGCCGATCTGGTTTGCCAGACATGTCTGAATCATGCGCTGATATGTTGCGCCGGCGTTTTTGAGCCCGAAGGGCATCGTGTTGAAGCAGAATGGGCCGTATGGTGTGATAAATGCCGTTGCGGCTTGGTCTGGTTCTGCCATCTTGATTTGATGGTAGCCGGAATATGTGTCGAGGAAACACAACGAATCATGTCCTGCGGTAGCGTCGATAATTTGATCGATGCTGGGGAGGGGGAAGGGATCCTTTGGGCAAGCCTTGTTAAGGTCTTTAAAATCAACACACAAGCGCCAGCATTTGTCCTTCTTTGGTACCATCACCAGGTTTGCTAGCCAGTCCGGATGTTTTATATCTCTGATGAATCCGGCCTCCAATAGCTTTGCTAGCTCCTCTCCCATGGCCTGTCTCTTAGGTTCGGAAAAACATCGAAGAGCCTGTTTGACAGGTTTGAATCCTGTTTGGATATTTAAGCTGTGCTCGGCCAGCCTGCGTGGAATTCCTGGCATATCTGAAGGGTGCCAGGCAAAAATGTCCCAGTTCTCTCGTAGGAACTCTCGCAGTGCGGCGTCTACATCAGGGTTTAACTATGCCCCGATGGAAGCTGTTTTATTGGGGTCCGTTAGATGGACTTGGAATTTGACTATTTCGTCCTCCGGTTTAAAGGAGGTGGACTTGGATCTTTTGTCGAGTACCACATCGTCCCTATTCACCGTGGAGCGCAGCGCAGTCAGTTCCTCAGCCGCTAGGGCTTCGGATAGTGCCTTGAGGGCTAGTGCGGCTGTCTTGTTTTCGGCGCGGAGTGCTATGTCCGGATCACTAGCGAGAGTGATGATCCCGTTAGGCCCGGGCATCTTGAGCTTCATGTACCCTTAATGGGGTATTGCTTGGAAGATTGTAAATGCTTCCCGCCCTAGCAGAGCGTGATAACCGCTGCTGAACGGAGCCACATGGAACGTGATCTCTTCGTACCTGTAATTATCCGGCGTTCCGAACACCACATCTAGTGTGATTTTACCTGTACAGCGCGCTTCCCGACTGGGGATTATTCCTCTAAAGGTTGTGCTGCTTCGCTCAATGCGGTTCCAGTCTATTTCCATTTTTTGAAGGGTTTCCTCATAAATGAGGTTCAATCCGCTGCCGCCGTCCATGAGTACCTTGGTAAGACGAAAGCCGTCCACTATTGGACTGAGGACCAATGCGGCTGGTGCTCGGGCTGTTCGTAATTTAGGTTCGTCACTGGCGTTAAAGGTAATAGCCGTGTCACTCCATGGGTTTATTGTTGCTACTTGGTAGACTTCGGCAAGGCTGCGGAGTGTCCTTTTTTGCATATTATTTCATGCGAATGTCTCGAAGACAATTAATACCGTATTGGTGTCTCTAGGGTGGCTTTCTGTGGCCTCCGGAATTAGGAGATTTTCGCCAATTTTGGCCACCTGCCGGAGTATCCAACATACTCTAAGGCTGTGAGTTGGTGTAGCGTCCTCTATACTGTGAATTTTACAGGGTCCATTAAGCCACCCTTCCAGTACGGTTCCATGCCCTGTAGAGGGTTTTTGCTTTTTGGTGTTTGACCCGGGTGTCTGGCGATGATGCACCCTTTTATTTCGGACTGGGTTTGTATTCAGGGCCGGATCGTCCCAAAAAATTTATTTCGGTTTTCCAGGCGCTTTCCATCGCACAGTACTTTCGTACGATGGATGCCAAGTCAGCAAAGCGTGTAATATCACGGCGACTTATGGCGTTGAGGATTCCATTGTCCGTGCAATTATTGCAAAAGATTGAGATTGCGTCTTCCTCGCGGCAGTCCTTTATCCTGTTCTTAACCAGGAGGAATCTGGACCAGTAATGATGTACTGTTTCATCGTGCTCTTGCCTAATTTGGGATAGATCGCTTATGTTCGGGTGGGTGAGCGGAATTAAATCCGAAGCCTCACCCCATCTGAGGCTCAGAGGCCGAGGAATTTCCGAACTCGAAAATTTGGATTCCTGGATGCTGTCCAATGAATCCAGCCCGTCACATGACTCTAAGTTCAGGTCTTGAGTGATATCCTCCCCTCCGCGGGTATCCGGCTTGGAGGGATCGGGAATCCGGACGTAGCTAGTCCTTAAGATAGATGAAGGGTCGCCACACTGTCCCTCTACCACGGCAACGTGATGGGTGACTTAGAGAGAGTTAATCTCTCTCAGATCGGGTTTAGGCCCAATCTGGTCGTAATCCGTAGCGACTCCCAGGGCGGCGATGCGATCCAAGAGCTCGTTTATTGAGGAGAGCTCCATTGGATCTAACTGCTCGGCGAGTTCCGAGCTGACATGAAGATTGTTTTCGATGGCTCGAGAGGTCATCATCGGCGCAAAAGCCGAATAGGCGGTCATAAGAAAACCACCTAGCCGTAGGGTTTGGCCGACAGCCAAAGCTCCCTTAGCAACGATGCCGTCTTTAAAGACGGGGCGAGGCATCCTTCCTGATGGCGATGGCACAGAGGAACTCTCAATGAAAGCACCAATGTCGGTGTCAAAACTGGCGGATCTCGGGTAGGGGGTCCCGAACTATGCGTCTAGGCTGGATGGTAACAGGAGGCAAGGGACACGAAGTTTTACCCAGGTTCGGGCCCTCTCGATGGAGGTAAAACCCTACGTCCTGCTGGATTAATATTGATGATATGGGTAGTACAAGAGTAGATCTACCACGAGATCGGAGAGGCTAAACACTAGAAGCTAGCCTATGGTATGACTGTTGTTGTGTATGTTGTCCTACGGACTAAAGCCCTCCGGTTTATATAGACACCAGAGAGGGTTAGGGTTACACAAAGTCGGTTACAATGGTAGGAGATCTACATATCCGTATCGCCAAGCTTGCCTTCCACGCCAAGGAAAGTCCCTTCCGGACACGGGACGAAGTCTTCAATCTTGTATCTTCATACTCTAGGAGTCCGGCTGAAGGTATAGTCTGGCTATCCGAACATCCCCTAATCCAGGACTCCCCCACCTATGCCTTGGCCATAGGTTCTATAAAATATTCCATGCTGTGTACCAAATCTATTGTATACCCTACACTGATTTTGGCAAGGGAGTACGATAGTGATCTAGGAGTAGATCACTAGACAGCGGTCAAAATTATCCTTAGTGGAATAAGGATATGTTTCTCGATTATGGAGGTGACAAAAAGGTTCGTCGTAAAGGGTTACGTCGATGCAAATTTTGACACTGATCCAGATGACTCTAAGTCTCAATCTGGATACATATTGAAAGTGGGAGCAATTAGCTAGAGTAGCTCCATGCAGAGCATTGTTGACATAGAAATTTGCAAAATACTTACGGATCTGAATGTGGCAGACCCGTTGACTAAACTTTTCTCACAAGCAAAACATGATCACACCTTATTACTCTTTGGGTGTTAGTCACATAGCGATGTGAACTAGATTATTGACTCTAGTAAACCCTTTGGGTGTTGGTCACATGTCGATGTGAACTATGGGTGTTAATCACATGGTGATGTGAACTATTGGTATTAAATCACATGGCGATGTGAACTAGATTATTGACTCTAGTGCAAGTGGGAGACTAAAGGAAATATGCCCTAGAGGCAATAATAAAGTTATTATTTATTTCCTTATATCATGATAAATGTTTATTATTCATGCTAGAATTGTATTAACCGAAAACATAATACATGTGTGAATACATAGACAAACAGAGTGTCACTAGTATGCCTCTACTTGACTAGCTCGTTGATCAAAGATGGTTATGTTTCCTAACCATAGACATGAGTTGTCATTTGATTAACCGGATCACATCATTAGGAGAATGATGTGATTGACTTGACCCATTCCGTTAGCTTAGCACTTGATCGTTTAGTTTGTTGCTATTGCTTTCTTCATGACTTATACATGTTCCTATGACTACGAGATTATGCAACTCCCATTTACCGGAGGAACACTTTGTGTGCTACCAAACGTCACAACGTAACTGGGTGATTATAAAGGTGCTCTACAGGTGTCTCCGAAGGTACTTGTTGGGTTGGCGTATTTCGAGATTAGGATTTGTCACTCCGATTGTCGTAGAGGTATCTCTGGTCCTGCTCGGTAATGCACATCACTATAAGCCTTGCAAGCATTGCAACTAATGAGTTAGTTGCAGGATGATGTATTACGAAACGAGTAAAGAGACTTGCCAGTAATGAGATTGAACTAGGTATTGAGATACCGACGATCGAATCTCGGGCAAGTAACATACCGATGATAAAGGGAATAACGTATGTTGTTATGCGGTTTGACCAATAAAGATATTCGTAGAATATGTGGGAGCCAATATGAGCATCTAGGTTCCGCTATTGGTCATTGACCGGAGATGTGTCTCGGTCATGTCTACATTGTTCTCGAACCCGTAGGGTCCGCACGCTTAATGTTCGATGATGGTTATATTATGAGTTTATGTGTTTTGATGTACCGAATGTAGTTCCGAGTCCCGTATGAGATCGGGGACATGACGAGGAGTCTCAAAATGGTCGAGACGTAAAGATCGATATATTGGACGACTATATTCGGACATCGGAAAGGTTCCGAGTGATTCGGGTATTTTTCGGAGTACCAGGGAGTTGCGGGAATTCGCTGGGGAGTATATGGGCCTTATTGGGCTTTAGGGGAAAGAGAGAGGAGAGGCTGCGCTCCCGCCCAATGCCTAGTCCGAATTGGACTAGGGGGAGGGGCTGCGCCCCCTCCTTCCTTCTCTTCTCTCTCCTCTTTCCTTGACTCCTACTCCTACTACTTGGAAAGGGGGGAATCCTACTCCCGATGGGAGTAGGACTCCTCCTAGGGCGTGCCATAGAGAGGGCCGGCCCTCCCCCTCGTCCACTCCTTTATATACGGAGGAGGGGGGCACCCCATAGACACAACAATTGATCATTGATCTTTTAGCCGTGTGCGGTGCCCCCCTCCACCATAGACCACCTCGATAGTATCGTAGCGGTGCTTAGGCGAAGCCCTGCGTCGGTAGAACATCATCATCGTCACCATGCCGTCGTGCTGACAAAACTCTCCCTCAACACTCAGCTGGATCAGAGTTCGAGGGACGTCATCGAGCTGAACGTGTGCTGAACTCGGAGGTGCCGTGTGTTCGGTACTTGATCAGTCGGATCGTGAAGACGTACGACTACATCAACCGCGTTGTGCTAACGCTTCCGCTTTCAGTCTACGAGGGTACGTGGACACACTCTCCCCTCTCGTTGCTATGCATCACCATGATCTTGCGTGTGCGTAGGAATTTTTTTGAAATTACTACGTTCCCCAACAGGGCCCACGAGGCAGGGGGGCGCCCAGGGGGGTAGGGCGTGCCCCCCACCCTCGTGCCCAGGGTGTGGGTCCCCTCTGGTATTTTCTTTGCTCAGTTTTTTTATTATTTCCAAAAATAACTTCCGTGGAGTTTCAGGACTTTTGGAGTTGTGCATAATAGGTCTCTAATATTTGCTCCTTTTCCAGCCCAGAATTCCAACTATCGGCATTTTCCCTCTTCATGTAAACCTTGTAAAATAAGAGAGAATAGGCATAAGTATTGTGACATAATGTGTAATAACAACCCATAATACAATAAATATCGATATAAAAGCATGATGCAAAATGGACGTATCAACTCCCCCAAGCTTAGACCTCGCTTGTCCTCAAGCAGAAGCCGATATCGATAAATATGACCACATGTTTAGAGGTAGAGGTGTCGATAAAATAAAATACGGACATGAGGGCATCATGATCATTCTTGTAACAACAACATATATGGATATTGTCATATGATTTCTTATGCTCAAGTAATAATCTATTCACAATGTCAAGTATGAATCAGAAACTTTATTGAGAACTAACAAACTATAGTCTCAGTCATTGAGGCAATTGCAAATTATCATAACATCAGAAAGAGTCTATGCAAGAGCTTTTCAACAAGTTCACATACTCAACTATCATTTAGTCTTTCACAATTGCTAGCACTCACGCGATACTTATGGTTACAGAGTTTTAATCAGACACAGAGAAAGATAGGGGCTTATAGTTTCGCCTCCCAACCTTTTACCTCAAGGGTAATGTCAACAATAATAGTTCATGCTAACTTATATCCAATTGGGTATATATATCAGGATCTTTCCAACATACTGTGCTTGCCAAAGGATAAAATGTAAAAAGAGGAAAGATGAAGATCACCATGACTCTTGCATAAGCGTAAGAGATAAAAGTAAAAGATAGGCCCTTCGCAGAGGGAAGCAGAGGTTGTCATGCGCTTTCATGGTTGGATGCACGAAATCTTAATGCAAAAGAACATCACTTTATATTGCCACTTGTGATATGGACCTTTATTATGTAGTCCGTCGCTTTTATTTCTTCCATATCTCGTATAAAGCTTATTTTCTCCCACACTAATAAGTCATACATATTTAGAGAGCAATTTTTATTGCTTGCACCAATGACAACTTACTTGAAGGATCTTACTCAATCCATAGGTAGATATGGTGGACTCTCATGGCAAAACTGGGTTTAAGGATATTTGGAAGCACAAGTAGTATCTCTACTTGGTGCTAAGAATTGGCTAGCATGAGGGAGAAATGCAAACTCAACATGTTGGATGATCCATGACAATATACTTTATTTCAGATGTAAGAAAACATAACCCGTTACTTTGTCTTCCTTGTCCAACATCAACTCTTTAGCATGTCATATTTTAATGAGTGCTCACAATCATAAAAGATGTCCAAGATAGTATATTTATATGTGAAACCTCTCTTTCTTTATTACTTCCTGTTAATTGCAACAATGACTAAAACTATGTTCGTCAACTCTCAACAACTTTTAATCATCATACTCTTTCTATGTGAAGTCATTACTCTCCATAAGATCAATATGATCTCTTTGTTTCTTTTTGTTCTTTCTTTTTCTTTTATTCCCTCAAGATCATGGCAAGATAATCAAGCCCTCAACTTAACACTAATATTTATTATATAGCTCACGGACTCGATTACATAGAGAGGTCATAAAGCAAAACTCAAAACTAAATCATACCAAAAACTTTATTCTGCTAGATCAAGATATTACTAAAAGGATCGAATTAAGAAAAAAACGGTAAAGATAGGAGTGTGATGGTGATATGATACCGGGGCACCTCCCCCAAGCTTGGCAGTTGCCAAGGGGAGTGCCCATACCAGATACTTAGTTTTCCTTTTTCGGAGGAGGTGATGATGGAGTTGTTGATGATGACAGTTGTGTCTTTAGCTTCTTCATACTGTAATTGAGAAGGGCAATTTCCTCCTTTAAATCATCGACCTTCGATTCCAGCTTCAAGATCTTGTCACATAAATCTCCTTTGCTTTTCTGCCAAAAACGAGAAGGAATAGATCGGTTGTTAGATAGTTTAGCCCTCTTAGGGAGACTAGATTTCTTGAACTTCACGTACATATCCCCAGGTTGAGGTAGAGGGACATCCTCCTCCTCCGAACTTGAATCATTGATCCTCGTCAAATGAGCATCCTCCTCCTCATCCGTAGTTCAACCACAAGGAGATAGATCCCCATAGGTCTTTGGGTCAGCAATGAGGTGTGAGACATAGCTCTCTCCGTCGGAATCCTGAGATGACATCTTGCTCCAAATCTGCTACAGAAATAGCTCGAAACAAAAACAGAGGATAATTGCGTGATACGGTGGTCAAAACCTTTGGGAGATTATATAATGAATTTTTACCGACCAAAATACGTATCATGCAAGAAAATGGAGTCCACGAGGCAGGGGGCGCACCCAGGGGGTAGGGCATGCCCTCCACCCTCGTGGAGGCCTCGTGTCCTTCCCGGTCTGCTTCTCATTTTTCTATTTTTCTAAATATTCCAAAACGGAGAAAATTTGCCATTAGAACTGTTTTGGAGTCGATTTACTTACCGTACCACATACCTATTCCTTTTCGGAGTCTAAAACGTTTTGGAAAGTGTCCCTTATGTATTCCTTCGGGGTTACGGTTTCAATAATATTAGTTTCAACGTTTATAGGATTACTTGAGATATAATGTTTGATTCTTTGACCGTTCACCACCTTCGGATTTGTGCCTTCGAAGTTGTTGATTTTTATGGCACCGGAACGATAGACCTCCTCGATAACGTAAGGACCTTCCCATTTAGAGAGAAGTTTTCCTGCAAAAAATCTTAAATGAGAGTTGTATAATAATACATAATCACCTACATTAAACTCACGCTTTTGTATTCTTTTGTCATGCCATCTTTTAACTTTTTCTTTAAACAACTTGGCATTCTCATAGGCTTGGGTTCTCCATTCGTCAAGTGAGCTAATGTCAAATAGCCTCTTCTCATCGGCAAGTTTGAAATCATAGTTGAGCTCTTTAATAGCCCAATATGCCTTATGTTCTAGTTCGAGAGGTAAGTGACATGCTTTTCCATAAACCATTTTATACGGAGACATACCCATGGGATTTTTATATGCAGTTCTATAGGCCCATAATGCATCATCAAGTTTCTTGGACCAATTCTTTCTAGACATATTGGCAGTCTTTTGCAAAATTAATTTGAGTTCTCTATTACTCAATTCTACTTGACCACTAGACTGTGGGTGATAAGGAGATGCAATTCTATGATTAACATCATACTTGGCAAGCATTTTACGGAAATCACCATGAATAAAATGTGAACCACCATCTGTCATTAAATATCTAGGGACTCCAAACCTTGGAAAAATAACTTCTTTAAGCATCTTAATAGAGGTGTTATGATCAGCACTATTAGTTGGAATAGCTTCTACCCACTTAGTAACGTAATCAACAGCCACTAAAATATGCGTGTATCCATTAGAGGCAGGAAACGGTCCCATATAATCAAAGCCCCAAACATCAAATGGTTCAATAACAAGTGAATAGGCATTTCCTGACGTCTACTAATATTACCAATTCTTTGATATTCATCACAAGATAAGACAAACTTAAGGGCATCCTTGAAGAGAGTAGGCCAATAAAAACGGATTGCAATACCTTATGTGCAGTTCTATCTCCAGCGTGGTGTCCTCCATAAGCTTCGGAGTGACACTTGCGTAGGATCTGTTCCTGTTCATGCTCAGGTACACAACGTCTAATAACACCATCTACTCCTTCTTATAAAGATGTGGGTCATCCCAAAAGTAATGTCTCAAGTCATAGAAAAACTTTTTCTTTTACTGGTATGTGAAACTAGGTGGTATAAATTTAGCAACAATATAATTAGCATAATCAGCATACCATGGAGTAGTACGAGAGGCATTTATGACTTTTAATTGCTCATCAGGAAAGCTATCATCAATAGGTAGTGGGTCATCAAGAACATTTTCTAACCTAGACAAGTTGTCTGCAACGGGGTTCTCAGCTCCCTTTCTATCAACAATATGCAAATCAAATTCTTGTAGCAAGAGAACCCATCTAATAAGTCTAGGTTTAGCATCTTTCTTTTCCATAAGATATTTAATAGCAGCACGATCCGTGTGAATAGTTACTTTAGAGTCAACAATATAAGGTCTGAACTTATCACAAGCAAATACAACTGCTAAGAATTCTTTTTCAGTAGCATAATTTCTTTGAGCATTGTCTAGAGTTTTACTAGCATATTGAATAACATTTAATTTCTTATCAACTCTTTGCCCTAGAACAACACCTACAGCATAATCACTAGCATCACACATAATTTCAAAGGGTAAATTCCAATCAGGTGGCTGAACAATAGGTGCAGAGATCAATGCTTTCTTAAGTATTTCAAATGCTTCTACACAATCATCATCAAAGAGAAATGGTATATCTTTTTGTAATAAATTAGTCAGAGGCCGAGAAATTTTTGAGAAGTCCTTAGTGAACCTCCTCTAAAATCCGGCGTGACCAAGGAAACTTCTTATACCTTTGATGTCCTTGGGATATGGCATCTTTTCAATAGCATCAACCTTGGCTTTATCAACTTCAATACCTCTTTCAGAAACTTTATGCCCCAAGACAATACCTTCATTAACCATAAAGTGGCACTTTTTCCAATTTAAGACAAGGTTAGTTTCTTCACATCTCTGCAAAACTCGATCAAGATTGCTCAAGCAATCATCAAAAGAAGATCCATAGACGGAAAAGTCGTCCATGAAAACCTCACAAATCTTTTCACAAAAGTCAGAGAATATAGCCATCATGCATCTTTGAAAGGTAGCAGGTGCATTACATAAACCAAAAGGCATACGTCTATAAGCAAAAGTACCAAAAGGGCAAGTAAAAGTAGTTTTAGATTGATCGTTGGCTGACACAGGTATTTGAGAGAAACCAGAATAACCATCTAGAAAGCAAAAATGTGTATGTTTGCATAATCTTTCTAGCATTTGATCAATAAAAGGTAAGGAGTAATGATCTTTCTTAGTAGCTTTATTTAATTTGCGGAAATCAATTACCATCCTATAACGTGTAATAATTCTTTGCGAATCAGTTCATCTTTATCATTAGGAACGACAGTAATACCTCCCTTCTTAGGGACACAATGGACAGGACTTACCCACTGACTATCAGCAACGGGATAAATTATACCTGCCTCAAGGAGCTTTAGTATTTCTTTTCTTACCACTTCTTTTATCTTAGGATTCAGCCTTCGTTGATGATCACGAACCGGTTGGCATCTTATTCCAGATTTATTTTATGTTGACATAGAGTGGGACTAATTGCTACCTCTTGAGCATTGCGTTGGATTTCCTTGAAGAGGAAAGGGTGATGCAGCAGAGTAGAGTAAGTATTTCCCTCAGTTTTTGAGAACCAAGGTATCAATCCAGTAGGAGGCTACGCGCAAGTCCCTCGTACCCACACAAAACAAATAGCTCCATGCAACCAACATGATTAGGGTTTGTCAATCCCTTCACGGTCACTTACGAGAGTGAGATCTGATAGAGATGATAGATAATATTTTTTGTATTTTTGGTATAAAGATGCAAGGTAAAATAAAAGCAAAGTAAAAAAGCAAAAAACAATAATAAAGTGTTGGGAGATTAATATGATAAAGATAGACCCGGGGGCCATAGATTTCACTAGTGGCTTCTCTCAAAAGCATAAGTAATTTACGGTGGGTGAACAAATTACTGTTAAGCAATTGACAGAATTGAGCATAGTTATGAGAATATCTAGGTATGATCATGTATATAGGCATCATGTCCGAGACAAGTAGACTGACTCCTGCCTGCATCTACTACTATTACTCCACTCATCGACCGCTATCCAGCATGCATCTAGAGTATTAAGTTCAAGAAAACAGAGTAATGCCTTAAGCAAGACATGATGTAGATGGATAAATTCATGCAATATGATAAAACCCCCATCTTGTTATCCTCGATGGCAACAATACAATACGTGCCTTGCTGCCCCTACTGTCACTGGGAAAGGACACCGCAAGATTGAACCCAAAGCTAAGCACTTCTCCCATGGCAAGAAAAACCAATCTAGTAGGCCAAACCAAACTGATAATTTGAAGAGACTTGCAAAGATAACCAATCATACATAAAAGAATTCAGAGAAGATTCAAATATTGTTCATAGATAATCTTGATCATAAACTAACAATTCATCGATCTCAACAAACACACCGCAAAAAGAAGAATACATCGAATAGATCTCCACGAGAGAGGGGGAGAACATTGTATTGAGATCCAAAAAGAGAGAAGAAGCCATCTAGCTACTAACTATGGACCCGAAGGTCTGAGGTAAACTACTCACACTTCATCGGAGGGGCTATGATGATGTAGAAGCCCTTCATGGTGGATTCCCCTTCCGGCGGAGCTCCGGAACAGGCCCCAAGATGGGATCTTGTGGATACAGAAAGTTGCGGCGGTGGAATTAGGTTTTTGGCTTCGTATCTAATTGTTTGGGGGTACGTAGGTATATATAGGAGGAAGGAGTATGTCAGTGGAGCAACGGGGGGCCCACGAGGCAGGGGGCACGCCCTAGGGGGGTGGGCGCGCCCCCCACCCTCGTGGCCGCCTCCCTTCTTTCTTGACGTGGGGTCCAAGTCTCCTGGATCATGTTCGGTGAGAAAATCACGTTCCCGAAGGTTTCATTCCGTTTGGACTCCGTTTGATATTCCGTTTCTACGAAACATTGAAATAGGCAAAAAACAACAATTCTGGGCTGGGCCTCCGGTTAATAGGTTAGTCCCAAAAGTACTATAAAAGTGGAAAATAAAGCCCAATATGGTCCAAAACAGTAGATAATATAGCATGGAGCAATCAAAAATTATAGATACGTTGGGGACGTATCAGGCATCCCCAAGCTTAATTCCTGCTCGTCCTCGAGTAGGTAAATGATAAAAAAGAATTTTTGATGCGGAATGCTACTTGGCATAATTTCAATGTAATTCTTCTTAATTGTGGTATGAATATTCAGATCCGAAAGATTCAAGACAAAAGTTTAATATTGACATAAAAATAATAATACTTCAAGCATACTAACTAAGCAATTATGTCTTCTCAAAATAACATGGCCAAAGAAAGTTCATCCCTACAAAATCATATAGTTTAGTCATGCTCCATTTTTGTCACACAATAATGCTCTCATCATGCACAACCCCGATGACAAGCCAAGCAATTGTTTCATACTTTAGTAATCTCAAACTTTATAAACCTTCACGCAATACATGAGCGTGAGCCATGGATATAACACTATGGGTGGAATAGAATATGATGATAGGGGTTATGTGGAGAAGACAAAATGGAGAAAGTCTCACATCAACGAGGCTAATCAATGGGCTATGGAGATGCCCATCGATTGATGTTAATGCAAGGAGTAGGGATTGCCATGCAACGGATGCACTAGAGCTATAAATGAATGAAAGCTCAACAAAAGAAACTAAGTGGGTGTGCATCCAACTTGCTTGCTCATGAAGACCTAGGGCACTTGAGGAGGCCCATTGTTGGAATATACAAGCCAAGTTCTATAATGAAAAATTCCCACTAGTATATGAAAGTGACAAAACAAGAGACTCTCTATCATGAAGATTATGGTGATACTTTGAAGCACAAGTGTGGAAAAAAGGATAGTAGCATTGCCCCTATTTTTGGGCCTTCTTTTTTTTTCTTTGGCCTTCCCTTCTTTTTTTGGGACAGTGCTCTATTAAATGATGACCATCACACTTCTATTTATTTACAACTCAATTATTACAACTCGATACTAGAACAAAGTATGACTCTATATGAATGCCTTCGACGGTGTACCAGGATATGCAATGAATCAAGAGTGACATGTATGAAAGAATTATGAATGGTGGCTTTGCCACAAATACTATGTCAACTACATGATCATGCTAAGCAATATGACAATGATGAACATGTCATAAAAAAACGGAACGGTGGAAAGTTGCATGGCAATATATCTCGGAATGGCTATGGAAATGCCATAATAAGTAGGTATGGTGGCTATTTTGAGGAAGATATAAGGAGGTTTATGTGTGAAAGAGCGAATCATATCACGGGGTTTGGATGCACCGGTGAAGTTTGCACCAACTCTCAATGTGAGAAAGGGCAATGCACGGTACCGAAGAGGCTAGCAATGATGGAAGGGTGAGAGTGCGTATAATCCATGGACTCAACATTAGTCATAGAGAACTCACATACTTATTGCAAAAATCTACAAGCCATCAAAAACCAAAGCACTACGCGCATGCTCCTAGGGGGATAGATTGGTAGGAAAAGACCATCGCTCGTCCCCGACCGCCACTCATAAGGAGTACAATCAAAGAACATCTCATGTTTCAAATTTGTTACATACTCAAATTCACAACTACTCAACTAGCACAACTTTGATATTATCACCTCCATATCTCAAAACAATTATCAAGCATCAAACTTTTCTTAGTATTCAACGCACTCAAAAGAAAGTCTTACAAATCTTGAATACCAAGCATATTATTATTAAGAAAATTACCATGCTATTTAATTCTCTCAAAATAATCTAAGTGAAGCATGCGAGATCAATAGTTTCTATAAAACAAATCCACCACCGTGCTCTAGAAGATATAAGTGAAGCACTAGAGCAAAACTATATAGCTCAAAAGATATAAGTGAAGCACAAAGAGTATTCTAGCAAATTCCAATTCATGAATGGCTCTCTCAAAAGGTGTGTACAGCAAGGATGATTGTGGTAAACTAAAAAGCAAATAATCAAATCATACAAGACGCTCCAAGCAGAACACATATCATGTGGTGAATAAAAATATAGCTCCAAGTAAAGTTACCGATGGAAGTAGACGAAGGAGGGGATGCCTTCCGGGGCATCCCCAAGCTTTGACTTTTTGGTGTCCTTAGATTATCTTGGGGGTGCCATGGGCATCCCCAAGCTTAGTCTCTTTCCACTCCTTGTTCCGTAATCCATCAAAAGATTTCACCCAAAACTTGAAAACTTCACAACACAAAACTCAACAGAAATCTCGTGAGCTCCGTTAGCGAAAGATAACAAAAGACCACTTCAAGGTACTGTAATGAACTCATTCTTTATTTATATTGGTGTTAAACCTACTGTATTCCAACTTCTCTATGGTTTATAAACTATTTTACTAGCCATAGATTCATCAAAATAAGCAAACAACACACGAAAAACTGAATCTGTCAAAAACAGAATAGTCTGTAGTAATCTATAACTAACGCAAACTTCTGGAACTCCAAAAATTCAGCCAAAATAGGAAGACCTAGGAAATTTGTTTATTGATCAGCAGCAATTGGAATCACTATTTTATCACGTTCTGATGATTTTTAACAATTTTTTCGTGAACCGAAAGTTTCTGGAAATTACAGCAAGATCAAATAACTATCATCCAAGAAGATCCTATAGGTTTAACTTGGCACAAACACTAATTAAAACATAAAACCACATCTAAACAGAAGGTAGATGGATTATTTATTCCTAAACAGAAGCAAAAGCAATAATAATAATAATTGGGTTGCGTCCCAACAAGCGCTATCGT
Organism: Triticum dicoccoides; assembly: GCF_002162155.2. Taxonomy (NCBI): domain Eukaryota; kingdom Viridiplantae; phylum Streptophyta; class Magnoliopsida; order Poales; family Poaceae; genus Triticum; species Triticum dicoccoides. Next base: position 608,634,464 of record NC_041390.1, read on the forward strand.
TTAACGCCCCTAGCTAGGCATAAAAGCAAAGATAGATCTAGGTATTGCCATAATAGTGGTATGGCAAATCATGAAAACTTCTCTCATATTCTCTATGTTCAGCAGCAACTTTTCTTTGAGGCAAGCAAAAATAATCAAAAGGGCTAAATTTAATGGGACAAAAGTCCCCAAGATCAATATCGGGAGGTATGGGTTCCTCCCTAGGCCCTTTGTATTGCACGACCAATTCATCATTAAGAGAATTCTTTTGGAATACAAGCCTTCGTTCAAGAGGAAAACCTAGTCCATTATTCTGAATAGCAAAATCATCATTAAGCTTGGAAATTTTATCGACTAGAACATCGACAGGAACCTTTTTCCTAAGATTTTCACTATAAGAAATATGATCTAAAGATTGTAAACGCATCATGTCTTCTTGATTAAAAAGGATAGCTTCAATGGGAGGATGACTAGCATCTACCCTATAATGCACAAAGATTTCTTTGGCCTCTTTTATTATAAATCTAAACTCATGAGCCAAAAAGATAATGGCGGCACGCTTGACAGAAGAATGATCATTATTAGAAAATTCTAAGAAAATTCTTTGTATGCAAGGATGCATGTGCATAAATTGCCTTTCAAGTTCAACTATAAGCATGGCAATAGCGTCCACAAGACTACTAGTTCTATGAAAAATAGAACCGCCCATAGAAGGCAAAGCACCGGCACAAGTAAAGAAATCTTGAATAACTCCTTTTCCAATAATATTACCACTACCAACTCGATTTTTTTTTGTGTGCAAGGTAGGGGGTTCTTCAGCAGGAGCATCAGAATTTTCCATGATATTATTATTGTCCATATCGGCAATAATTTCCCCAAATTCAGACATAATGACAAGCAAGCGAGAAAAAGGCAAACGGAAAAGAGAGGGCGAATAAAACGACAAGGGTGAAGTGGGGGAGAGGAAAACGAGAGGCAAATGGCAAATAATGTAATGTGAGAGATAAGGGATTGTGATGGGCACTTGGTATGTTGACTTTTGCGAAGACCTCCCCGGCAACGGCGCCAAAAATCCTTCCTGCTACCTCTTGAGCACTGCGTTGGATTTCCTTGAAGAGGAAAGGGTGATGCAGGAGAGTAGAGTAAGTATTTCCCTCAGTTTTTGAGAACCAAGGTATCATTCCAGTAGTAGGCTATGCGCAAGTCCCTCGTGTAGGGGAACGTAGTAATTTCAAAAAAATTCCTACGCACACGCAAGATCATGGTGATGCATAGCAACAAGAGGGGAGAGTGTTGTCTACGTACCCTCGTAGACCGTTCGCGGAAGCGTTAAATCAACACGGTTGATGTAGTCATACGTCTTCACGTCTGACCGATCCAAGTACCGAAAGCACGACACCTCCGAGTTCTGCACACGTTCGGCTCGGTGATGTCCTCGCCTTCTCGATCCAGCAAGAGGGGCGAAGTAGTAGATGAGTTCCGGTAACATGACGGTGTGGTGACGGTGTTGGTGAAGAACAATCTCCGCAGGGCTTCGCCTAAGCACTACAAAAACTATGACAGAGGATAAACTAGAGGGGACGGGGTTGCCGGCACACGGCTTGGTGTTTCTTGATGTGTCTTTGGTGCTAGCCCTGCCCCTCTATTTATATGTTGAGCCCTAGGGTCGAAACTTGGAGTATAAGCCTCCTCAAAGTCGGTTTCACACGAAAGGGAAGAGTCCTTCTCGGGCTCCAGGGCTAGACGCCAGGGTTCCCGGCGTCTACCCCCTAGACGCCAGGGTTCCTGGTGTCTAGCCTTTGGTCTCCGCAAAACTTCCTTTTGCACTTTCCAAAAGCCTCGTGGGCTTTTCTCTTTGGTCCAGATAAAGTGTTCTCGTGCCCAAACATTTCGGGAAACATCCAGAACCCCTTCCGGTGAATTTCGAAACCCTTCCGGAGATCAAACACTACTATCCACATATCAATCTTTACTTCCGGACCATTCCGGAGTTCCTCGTCATATCTGTGATCTCATCCAAAACTCCGAACAACATTCGTCACCAACATACATAACTCATAGTACTATATTGTCAACGAACGTTAAGTGTGCGGACCCTACGGGTTCGAGAACTATGTAGACATGACCGAGACACCTCTCTTGTCAATAACCAATAGCGGGACCTGGATGCCCATATTGGCTCCTACATACTCTACGAAGATCTTTATCGGTCAGACCGCATAACAACATATGTTGTTCCCTTTGTCATCGGTATGTTACTTGCCCGAGATTCGATCGTTGGTATCTCAATACCTAGTTCAATCTCGTTACCGGCAAGTCTCTTTACTCGTTCCATAATACATCATCCTGCAACTAACTCATTAGTTGCAATGCTTGCAAGGCTTAAGTGATGTGCATTACCGAGAGGGCCCAGAGATACCTCTCCGACAATCGGAGTGACAAATCCTAATCTCGAAATACGCCAACCCAACAAGTACCTTCAGAGACACCTGTAGAGCACCTTTATAATCACCCAGTTACGTTGTGACGTTTGGTAGCACACAAAGTGTTCCTCCGGTAAATGGGAGTTGCATAATCTCGTAGTCATAGGAACATGTATAAGTCATGAAGAAAGCAATAGCAACAAACTAAACGATCAAGTGCTATGCTAACGGAATGGGTCAAGTCAATCACATCATTCTCCTAATGATGTGATCCCGTTAATCAAATGACAACTCATGTCTATGGTTAGGAAACACAACCATCTTTGATCATCGAGCTAGTCAAGTAGAGGCATACTAGTGACACTCTGTTTGTCTATGTATTCACACATGTATTATGTTTCCGGTTAATACAATTCTAGCATGAATAATAAAGATTTATCATGATATAAGGAAATAAATAATAACTTTATTATTGCCTCTAGGGCATATTTCCTTCAGTCTCCCACTTGCACTAGAGTCAATAATCTAGTTCACATCGCCATGTGATTTAATACCAATAGTTCACATCACCATGTGATTAACACCCATAGTTCACATCAACATGTGACCAACACCCAAAGGTTTTACTAGAGTCAATAATCTAGTTCACATCGCTATGTGATTAACACCCAAAGAGTACTAAGGTGTGATCATGTTTTGCTTGTGAGAGAAGTTTAGTCAACGGGTCTGCCACATTCAGCTCCGTAAGTATTTTGCAAATTTCTATGTCAACAATGCTCTGCACGGAGCTACTGTAGCTAATTGCTCCCACTTTCATTATGTATCCAGATTGAGATTTAGAGTCATCTGGATCAGTGTCAAAATTTGCATCGACGTAACCCTTTACGACGAACCTTTTTGTCACCTCCATAATCGAAAAACATATCCTTATTCCACTAAGGATAATTTTGACCGCTGTCTAGTGATCTACTCCTAGATCACTATTGTACTCCCTTGCCAAACTCAGGGCAGGGTATACAATAGGTCTGGTACACAGCATGGCATACTTTATAGAACCTATGGTTGAGGCATAGGGAATGACTTTCATTTTCTCTCTATCTTCTGCCATGGTCGGGTTTTGAGTCTTACTCAACTTCACACCTTGTAACACAGGCAAGAACTCCTTCTTTGACTGTTCCATTTTGAACTAATTCAAAATCTTGTCAAGGTATGTACTCATTGAAAAACTTATCAAGTGTCTTGATCTATCTCTATAGATCTTGATGCTCAATATGTAAGCAGCTTCACCGAGGTCTTTCTTTGAAAAACTCCTTTCAAACATTCCTTTATGCTTTGCAGAATAATTCTACATTATCTCCGATCAACAATATGCCATTCACATATACTTATCAGAAATGCTGTAGTGCTCCCACTCACTTTCTTGTAAATACAGGCTTCACCGCAAGTCTGTATAAAACTATATGCTTTGATCAACTTATCAAAGCGTATATTCCAACTCCGAGATGCTTGCACCAGTCCATAGATGGATCGCTGGAGCTTGCATATTTTGTTAGTACCTTTAGGATTGGCAAAACCTTCTAGTTGCATCATATACAACTCTTCTTTAATAAATCCATTAGAGAATGCATTTTTGTTTATCCATTGCCAGATTTCATAAAATGCGGCAATTGCTAACATGATTCGGACAGACTTAAGCATAGATACGAGTGAGAAACTCTCATCGTAGTCAACACCTTGAACTTGTCGAAAACCTTTTTGCGATAATTCTAGCTTTGTAGATAGTAACACTACTATCAACATCCGTCTTCCTCTTGAAGATCCATTTAATCTCAATGGCTCGCCGATCAATGGGCAAGTCAATCAAAGTCCATACTTTGTTCTCATACATGGATCTCATCTCAGATTTCATGGCCTCAAGCCATTTTGCGGAATCTGGGCTCATCATCGCTTCCTCATAGTTCGTAGGCTCGTCATGGTCAAGTAACATGACCTCCAGAACAGGATTACCGTACCTCTCCGGTGCGGATCTCACTCTGGTTTACCTACGAGGTTCGGTAGCAACTTGATCTGAAGTTACATGATCATCATCATTAGCTTCCTCACTAATTGGTGTAGTAGTCACAGGAACACATTTCTGTGATGAACTACTTTCCAATAAGGGAGCAGGTACAGTTACCTCATCAAGTTCTACTTTCCTCCCACTCACTTCTTTTGAGAGAAACTCCTTCTCTAGAAAGGATCCATTCTTAGCAACGAATAACTTGCCTTCGGATCTGTGATAGAAGGTGTACCCAACATTTTCTTTTGGGTATCCTATGAAGACACACTTGTCCGATTTGGGTTTTAGCTTATCAAGTTGAAACATTTCCACATAAGCATTGCAACCTCAAACTTTAAGAAACAACAACTTTGGTTTCTTGCCAAACCACAGTTCATACGGTGTCGCCTCAACGGATTTAGATGGTGCCCTTTTTAACGTGAATGTAGCTGTCTCTAATGCATAACACCAAAATGATAGCGCTAAATCTATAAGAGACATCATAGATCGCACCATATCAAGTAAAGTACGATTACGATGTTTGGACACACCATTACACTATGGTGTTCCAGGTGGCGTGAGAAGTGAAACTGTTTCATATTGTTTTAACTGAAGGCCAAACTCGTAACTCAAATATTTTACTTCTGCGATCATATTGTAGAAACTTTTTATTTTTGTTACGATGATTCTCCACTTTACTCTGAAATTCTTTGAACTTTTCAAATATTTCAGACTTGTGTTTCATCAAGTAGATATACCCATATCTGCTCAAATCATCTGCGAAGGTCAGAAAATAACAATACCCACCGCGAGCCTCAACATTTATCGGACCACATACATCAGTATGTATGATTTCCAACAAATCTGTTGCTTGCTCCATTGTTCCGGAGAACGGAGTCTTAGTCATCTTACCCATGAGGCATGGTTCGCAAGCATCAATTGATTCATAATCAAGTGATTCCAAAAGCCCATCAGCATGGATTTTCTTCATGCGTTTTACACCAATATGACCTAAACGACAGTGCCACAAATAAGTTGCATTATCATTATTAACTTTGCATCTTTTGGCTTCAATATTATGAAAATGTGTATCACCACGATCGAGATCCAACAAACCATTTTCATTGGGTGTATGACAATAGAAGGTTTTATTCATGTAAACAGAACAACAATTATTCTCTAACTTACATGAATAACCGTATTGTAATAAACATGATCCAATCATATTTATGCTCAACACAAACACCAAATAACATTTATTTAGGTTCAACACTAATCCCGAAAGTATAGGAGTGTGCGATGATGATCATATCAATCTTGGAACCACTTCCAACACACATCGTCACTTCACCCTTAACTAGTCTCTGTTTATTTTGCAACTCCCATTTCGAGTTACTACTCATTAGCAACTGAACCAGTATCAAATACCAAGGGGTTGCTATGAACACTAGTAAAATACACATCAATAATATGTATATCAAATATACCTTTCTTCACTTTGCCATCCTTCTTATCCGCCAAATACTTGGGGTAGTTCCGCTTCCAGTGACCAGTCCCTTTGCAGTAGAAGCACTCAGTTTTAGGCTTCGGTCTAGACTTGGGTTTTTCACTTGAGCAGCAACTTGCTTGCCGTTCTTCTTGAAGTTCCCCTTTCTTCCCTTTGTCCCTTTACTTGAAACTAGTGGTTTTGTTTACCATCAACACTTGATGCTTTTCTTGATTTCTACCTTCGTTGATTTAAGCATCGCGAAGAGCTTGGGAATCGTTTCTGTTATCCCTTGCATATTATAGTTCATCACGAAGTTCTACTAACTTGGTGATGGTGACTAGAGAATTCTGTCAATCACTATTTTATCTGGAAGATTAACTCCCACTTGATTCAAGCAATTGTAGTACCCAGACAATCTGAGCACATGCTCACTGCTTGAGCTATTCTCCTCCATCTTTTAGCTATAGAACTTGTTGGAGACTTCATATCTCTCAACTCGGGTATTTGCTTGAAATATTAACTTCAACTCCTGGAACATCTCATATGGTCCATGATGTTGAAGACGTCTTTGAAGTCCCGATTCTAAGCCGTTTAAGCATGGTGCACTAAACTATCAAGTAGTCATCATATTGAGCTAGCCAAACGTTCATAACATCTGCATCTGCTCCTTGCAATAGGTTTGTCACCTAGCGGTGCGTCAAGGACATAATTCTTCTGTGCAGCAATGAGGATAAACCTCAGATCACGGATCCAATCCGCATCATTGCTACTAACGTCTTTCAACTTAGTTTTCTCTAGGAACATATCAAAAATAAAACAGGGGAGCTAAACGCGAGCTATTGATCTACAACATAGATATGCTAATACTACCAGGACTAAGTTCATGATAAATTAAAGTTCAATTAATCATATTACTTAAGAACTCCCACTTAGAAAGACATCCCTCTAATCTTCTTAGTGATCACGTGATCCAAATCAATTAAACCATAACCGATCATCACGTGAAATGGAGTAGCTTTCAATGGTGAACATCAATATGTTGATCATATCTACTATATGATTCAGGCTCGACCTTTCGGTCTCAGTGTTCTGAGGCCATATCTGCATATGCTAGGCTCGTCAAGTTTAACCTGAGTATTCTGCGTGTGCAAAAACTGGCTTGCACCCGTTGTAGATGTACGTAGAGCTTATCACACCCGATCATCACGTGGTGTCTAGGCACGACGAACTTTGGCAACGGTGCATACTCAGGGAGAACACTTTTATCTTGAAATTTAGTGAGAGATCATCTTATAATGCTACCGACAATCAAAGCAAGATAATATGCATAAAAGATAAACATCACATGCAATCAATATAAGTGATATGATATGGCCATCATCATCTTGTGCTTGTGATTTCCATCTCCGAAGCACCGTCATGATCACCATCATCACCAGCGCGACATATTGATCTCCATCGTAGCATCGTTGTTGTCTCGGCAATCTTATGCTTCCATGACTATCGCTACCGCTTAGTGATAAAGTAAAGCATTACAGCGCAATTGCATTGCATACAATAAAGCGACAACCATATGGCTCCTGCCAGTTGCCGATAACTCGGTTGCAAAACATGATCATCTCATACAATAAAATTTAGCATCATGTCTTGACCATATCACATCACAACATGCCCTGCAAAAACAAGTTAGACGTCCTCTACTTTGTTGTTGCAAGTTTTACGTGGCTGCTACGGGCTTAAGCAAGAACCGTTCTTACCTACGCATCAAAACCACAATGATAGTTTGTCAAGTTGGTGCTGTTTTAACCTTCACAAGGACCGGGCGTAGCCACACTTGGTTCAACTAAAGTTGGAGAAACTGACACCCACCAGCCACCTATGTGCAAAGCACGTCGGTAGAACCAGTCTCGCGTAAGCGTATGCGTAATGTCGGTCCGGGCCGCTTTATCCAACAATACCGCCGAACCAAAGTATGACATGCTGGTAAGCAGTATGACTTATATGGCCCACAACTCACTTGTGTTCTACTCGTGCACAACATCAACGCATAGAACCTAGGATCGGATGCCACTGTAGGGGAACGTAGTAATTTCAAAAAATTTCCTACGCACACGCAAGATCATGGTGATGCATAGCAACGACAGAGGAGAGTGTTGTCTACGTACCCTCATAGACCATTCGCGGAAGCGTTATATCAACGCGGTTGATGTAGTCGTACGTCTTCACATCCGACCAATCCAAGTACCGAAAGCACGGCACCTCCGAGTTCTGCACACGTTCGTCTCAGTGATGTCCTCGCCTTCTCGATCCAGTAAGAGGGGCGAAGTAGCAGATGAGTTCCGGCAGCACGACGGCGTGGTGACGGTGTTGGTGAAGAACAATCTCCGCAGGGCTTCGCCTAAGCACTACGAAAACTATGACAGAGGATAAACTAGAGGGGACGGGGTTGCCGGCACACGGCTTGGTGTTTCTTGATGTGTCTTTGGTGCTAGCCCTGCCCCTCTATTTATATGTTGAGCCCTGGGGTCGAAACTTGGAGTAAAAGCCTCCTCAAAGTCGGTTTCACCCGAAAGGCAAGAGTCCTTCTCGGACTCCAGGGCTAGACGCCAGGGTTCCCGACGTCAATCCCCTAGACGCCAGGGTTCCTGGCGTCTAGCCTCTGGTCTCCGCAAAACTTCCTTTTGCACTTTCCAAAAGCCTCATGGGCTTTCCCCTTTGGCCCAGATAAAGTGTTCTCGTGCCCAAACATTTTGGGAAACATCCGGAACCCCTTCCGGTGAATTCCGGAACCCTTCCGGAGATCAAACACTACTATACACATATCAATCTTTACTTCCGGACCATTCTGGAGTTCCTCGTCATATCTGTGATCTCATCCAAAACTCCGAACAACATCCGGTCACCAACATACATAACTCATAGTACTATATCATCAATGAGCATTAAGCGTGCGGACCCTATGGGTTCGAGAACTATGTAGACATGACCGAGACACCTCTCTTGTCAATAACCAATAGCGGGACCTGGATGCCCATATTGGCTCCTACATACTCTACGAAGATCTTTATCGATCAGACCGCATAACAACATACGTTGTTCCCTTTGTCATCGGTATGTTACTTGCCCGAGATTCGATCGTTGGTATCTCAATACCTAGTTCAATCTCGTTACCGGCAAGTCTCTTTACTCGTTCCATAATACATCATCCTGCAACTAACTCATTAGTTGCAATGCTTGCAAGGCTTAAGTGATGTGCATTACCGAGAGGGCCCAGAGATACCTCTCCGACAATCGGAGTGACAAATCCTAATCTCAAAATACACCAACCCAACAAGTACCTTCGGAGACACCTGTAGAGCACCTTTATAATCACCCAGTTACGTTGTGACGTTTGGTAGCACACAAAGTGTTCCTCTGGTAAACGGGAGTTGCATAATCTCATAGTCATAGGAACATGTATAAGTCATGAAGAAAGCAATAGCAACAAACTAAACGATCAAGTGCTATGCTAACGGAATGGGTCAAGTCAATCACATCATTCTCCTAATGATGTGATCCTGTTAATCAAGTGACAACTCATGTCTATGGTTAGGAAACATAACCATCTTTGATCAACGAGCTAGTCAAGTAGATGCATACTAGTGACACTCTGTTTGTCTATGTATTCACACATGTATTATGTTTCCGGTTAATACAATTCTAGCATGAATAATAAACATTTATCATGATATAAGGAAATAAATAATAACTTTATTATTGCCTCTAGGGCATATTTCCTTCACCTCGTACCTACACAAAACAAATAGCTCCACGCAACCAATGTGATTAGGGGTTGTCAATCCCTTCACGGTCACTTACGAGAGTGAGATCTGATAGAGATGATAGATAATATTTTTGGTATTTTTGGTATAAAGATGTAAGGTAAAATAAAAGCAAAGTAAAAATCAAAAAGCAATAATAAAGTGTTGGGAGATTAATATGGTAAAGATAGACCCCGGGGGCCATAGATTTCACTAGTGGCTTCTCTCAAGAGCATAAGTATTTTACGGTGGGTGAACAAATTACTGTTGAGAAATTGACAGAATTGAGCATAGTTATGAGAATATCTAGGTATGATCATGTATATAGGCATCACGTCCGAGACAAGTAGACCGACTCCTGCCTGCATCTACTACTGTTACTGACTGCTATTCAGCATGCATCTAGAGTATTAAGTTCAAGAAAACAGAGTAACGCCTTAAGCAAGATGACATGATGTAGAGGGATAAATTCATGCAATATGATAAAAACCCCATCTTGTTATCCTCGATGACAACAATACAATATGTGCCTTGCTGCCCCTACTGTCACTGGGAAAGGACACCGCAAGATTGAACCCAAAGCTAAGCACTTCTCCCATGGCAAGAAAAACCAATCTAGTAGGCCAAGCCAAACTGATAATTCGAAGAGACTTGCAAAGATAACCAATCATACATAAAAGAATTCAGAGAAGATTCACATATTGTTCATAGATAATCTTGATCATAAACCAACAATTCATCGGTCTCAACAAACACACCACAAAAGAAGATTACATCGAATAGATCTCCACGAGAGAGGGGGAGAACATTGTATTGAGATCCAAAAAGAGAGAAGAAGCCATTTAGCTACTAACTATGGACCCGAAGGTCTGAGGTAAACTACTCACACTTCATCGGAGTGGCTATGATGATGTAGAAGCCATCCGTGGTGGATTCCCCTTCCGGCGGAGCTCCGGAACAGGACCCAAGATGGGATCTCGTGGATACAGAAAGTTGCGGCGGTAGAATTAAGTTTTTGGCTTCGTATATGATCTTTTGGGGGTACGTAGGTATATATAGGAGGAAGGAGTATGTCAGTGGAGCAACGGGGGGCCCATGAGGCAGGGGGCGCGCCCTAGGGGGTTGGGTGCGCCCCCACCCTCGTGGCCGCCTCCCTTCTTTCTTGACATGGGTTCCATGTCTCCTGGATCATGTTCGGTGAGAAAATCACGTTCCCGAAGGTTTCATTCCGTTTGGACTCCGTTTGATATTCCGTTTCTTCGAAACACTGAAATAGGCAAAAAACAGCAATTCTGGGTTGGGCCTCCGGTTAATAGGTTAGTACCAAAAGTAATATAAAACTGGAAAATAAAGCCCAATATGGTCCAAAACAGTAGATAATATAGCATGGAGCAATCAACAATTATAGATACGTTGGAGACGTATTACTAATGCCCTTAAGATAATCAAGAGTATATCCAATAGCAGCACGGTGCTTCTTCGGAGTTTTCAATAGTCTTTCTTCTTCATGCTCTGAAAGGTTAGCACTAATAATAACATGATATATCTTTTTCTCATCGAGATAAGCATATTTAAGAGTATCATGTAAAGGTTTGAGCTCAAACACGGTGTCACCCTTGGGTGGAGGAGGATCCCCTAGGATTTCAACAAGCAAATTGTGTTTCCGGATAGGTTCCTGTTTAAAGAATACTTCATCTATTTCCCTTCTTTCATTCATAAACATATCATTTTCATGGTCTAGCAAATATTGTTCTAAAGGATCACTAGGAGGTACGGCAATAGAAGCAAGACCAATAATTTCATCCTTACTAGGTAATTCTTCTTCACGGTGTTGTCTACTAAATTTAGAGAAATTAAACTCATGAGACATATCACCCAAGCCAATAGTAACAACACTCTTTTCGCAGTCTATCCTAGCATTGACTGTGTTCAAGAAGGGTCTACCAAAAATAATGGGACAAAAGCTATCTTGTGGGGAACAAAGAACAACAAAATCAGGAGGATATTTAGTTTTCCCACACAAGACTTCAACATATCTAACAATTCCAATGGGTGATATTGTATCTCTATTAGCAAGTTTGATGGTAACATCAATACCTTCTATCTTAGCAGGTGCAATTTCATGCATAATTTCTTTGTATAGGTCATGAGGTATAACACTAGCACTAGCACCCATATCACATAAGCCATGATAACAATGTTCTCCTATTTTAACAGAAATAACAGGCATGCCTACCACAGGTCTATGTTTATCTTTAGCACAAGGTTTGGCAATTCTAGCAGTTTCACCGCAGAAATAAATAACACGCCCATCAATATTATCAGCCAAGAGATCTTTAACAATAGCAATATTAGGTTCAACTTTAATCTGCTCAGGAGGTGTATAAGTTCTAATATTGCTTTTACGAACCACAGTTGAAGCTTTAGCATGATCCTTTATCCTAACAGGGAAAGGTGGTTTCTCAACATAAGAAGTAGGAACAATAGGATCATTATAAGTGATAGTCTTTTCTTCAACTTTAATAGGTGCAGCTACTTTTACTTATATGGGAGGATGATATTTAAACCACTTCTCTTTGGGAAGATCAACATAAGTAGCAAAAGATTCACAGAAAGAAGCTACTATCTTAGAGTCAAGTCCATATTTTAGTGCTAAATTTACGGAAAACATCAGTATCCATAAAAGATTTAACACAATCAAACTTAGGTGTCATAGCTGACTCCATACCTTCGTCGAGATCCCAATCTTCAGAGTTGCGTTTAATTCTATCCAATAAATTCCATTTGAATTCAATAGTCTTCGTCATAAAAGAGCCAGCACAAGAAGTATCGAGCATGGTGCGATTGTTTTCAGAAAGCCGAGCATAAAAACTTTGAATAATTATTTCTCTTGGGAGCTCATGATTGGGGCATGAATATAACATTGATTTAAGCCTCCCCCAAGCTTGAGCGATGCTTTCTCCTTCGTGAGGCCAAAAATTATATATATAATTGCAATCACGATGAACAAGATGCATAGGATAAAACTTCTGATGAAATTCCAATTTCAATCGTTTGTAGTTCCATGACCCCGTATCATCACATAGCCTATACCATGTCTATGCATCTCCCTTCAAAGATAAAGGGAAGACCTTCTTCTTAACAACATCATCGGGTATACCTGCAAGCTTAAATAATCCACAAACTTCATCCACATAGATTAGGTGCTCATCAGGATGTCGTTCTGTCTCCTGCAAAAGAATTAGCTAGCAGTTTTTCTAACATACCCGAAGGAACTTCAAAGGGAACATTTTCATTTTCAGTAGGTTCAGTAGGTTGAGGAGCAACTCTTTGTTCTACTCGTCGGGGTGAAGATACCCCAAACAAGCCCCTCAGAGGATTACCTTCCATAGTAACAAGTGACAGTAAATTTCAGCACACTATATAAATTTGTCCTTACCAAATTCCACCTACCAAAGGCGCTTCACTCCCCGGCAACGGCGCCAGAAAAGAGTCTTGATGACCCACAAGTATAGGGGATCTATCATAGTCCTTTCAATAAGTAAGAGTGTCGAACCCAACAAGGAGCAGAAGGAAATGATAATCGGTTTTCAGCAAGGTACTCTCTGCAAGTACTGAAATAAGTGGTAATAGATAGTTTTGTGATAAGATAATTTGTAACGAGCAACAAGTAACAGAAGTAAATAAAGTGCAGCAAGGTGGCCCAATCCTTTTTGTAGCAAAGGACAAGCCTGGACAAACTCTTATATAGAGAAAAGCGCTCCCGAGGACACATGGGATTTATCGTCAAGCTAGTTTTCATCACGTTCATATGATTCGCGTTCGGTACTTTGATAATTTGATATGTGGGTGGACCGGTGCTTGGGTGTTGTTCTTACTTGAACAACCATCCCACTTATGATTAACCTCTATTGCAAGCATCCGCAACTACAACAAAAGTATTAAGGTAAACCTAACCATAGCATGAAACACATGGATCCAAATCAGCCCCTTACGAAGCAACACATAAACTAGGGTTTAAGCTTTTGTCACTCTAGCAACCCATCATCTACTTATTACTTCCCAATGCCTTCCTCTAGGCCCAAATAATGGTGAAGTGTTATGTAGTCGACGTTCACATAACACCACTAGAGGATAGACAACATACATCTCATCAAAATATCGAACGAATACCAAATTCACATGACTACTAATAGCAAGACTTCTCCCATGTCCTCACAAACAAACGTAACTACTCACAAGGCATATTCATGTTCATAATCAGAGGGGTATTAATATGCATATAGGATCTGAACATATAATCTTCCACCAAATAAACCAACTAGCATCAACTACAAGGAGTAAGCAACACTACTAGCAACCTACTAGTACCAATCCCGGACTTGGAGACAAGAATTGGATACAAGAGATGAACTAGGGTTTTGAGAGGAGATGGTGCTGGTGAAGATGTTGATAGATATTGCCCTCTCCTGATGAGAGGAGTGTTGGTGATGATGATGGCGATGATTTCCCCCTCCCGGAGGGAAGTGTCCCCGGTAGAACAGCTCTGCCGGAGCCCTAGATTGGTTCCGCCAAGGTTCCGCCTCGTGGCGCCGGAGTCTCGTCCCGAAATGTCGCTTATGATTTTTCCCTTGACGAAAGACTTCATATAGCAGAAGATGGCCACCGGAGAGCCAACAGGGGGCCCACGAGGCAGGGGGCGCGCCCTGGGGGGTAGGGCGCGCCCCCACCCTTGTGGCCAGGTGGGCCCCCCTCTGACATACTTCTTCCGCTCAATATTTTTTATTATTTCCAAAAATAACTTTCGTGGAGTTTCAGGACTTTTGGAGTTGTGCAGAATAGGTCTCTAATATTTGCTCCTTTTCGAACCCATAATTTCAGCTGCCGGCATTCTCCCTCCTCATGTAAACCTTGTAAAATAAGAGAGAATTGGCATAAGTATTGTGACATAACGTGTAATAACAGTCCATAATGCAATAAATATTGATATAAAAGCATGATGCAAAATGGACGTATCAATGCCTACATTACATTGATGAATTGGAGCTAGTTCTGTGTCACCCTATATTATGACTGTTACATGATGAACCGCATCCGGCATAATTCTCCATCACCGGTCCAATGCCTACAAGATTTTCACATATTGTTCTTCGCTTATTTACTTTTCCGTTGCTATTGTTATAATCACTACAAAACCCAAAAATATTACTTTTGCTACCGTTATCGTTACTTCCATACTACTTTGCTACTAAATACTTTGCCGCAGATACTAAGTTATCCGGGTGTGGTTGAATTGACAACTCAACTGCTAATACTTGAGAATATTCTTTGGCTCCCCTTGTGTCGAATCAATAAATTTGGATTGAATACTCTACCCTCGAAAACTGTTGCGATCCCCTATACTTGTGGGTTATCAAGACTATTTTCTGGCGTCGTTGCCAGGGAACATAGCTCTATTCCTTGAGTCACTTGGGATTTATATCTGCTGGTCACTATGAAGAACTTGAAGGACGCGAAAACAACAATTTATCCCTCAACTACGAGGGGAGGTAAGGAACTGCCATCTAGCTCTGCACTTGATTCACCTTCTGTTTTGAGTAAGCTTGCGACACCTAAACCTGCTTCTGCTATTCTTTCTGATATGTCGCATGTTATTGATGATGCCACTTCTGCTATGCATGATAATTATGATGAAACTACTTCTATGCTTGATACTACTGTGCCACTTGGTGAATTTCTTGATGAACAACTTGATAGGGTTAGAGAGAATGGAATTATTGAAACTGATAACATTGATGAAAGTGATGATGAAGACTCCCCCCCTAATAAATATGAATTGCCTGTTATTCCTGAGGGTTATGTTCTGGAAAAAGAAGCTGCTTTAGCTATTTTAGCTTGCAAAGATAGATATGAGCTCAAGAGGTTATTAGCTAAATGGAAGAAGCAATCTCTTAATGCTAGAATGAAACCTGACCTTGCTTTTGCTACTTCACCTATCTGTGTTACTGATAAGGATTATGAATTCTCTGTTGATCCTGATATAATTACTTTGGTTGAATCTGATCCTTTTCATGGCTATGAATCTGAAACTGTTGTAGCACATCTTACTAAACTAAATGATATAGCCACCCTGTTCACTAATGATGAGAAATCTCGCTACCTTTATATCCTTAAAATATTTCCGTTCTCATTAAAGGGTGATGCTAAGATATGATTTAATTCTCTTGATCCTGGTTGTGTGCGTAGTCCCTAGGATATGATTTATTACTTCTCTGCTAAATATTTCCCGGCTCATAAGAAACAAGCTGCTTTAAGGGAAATATATAATTTTGTGCAAATTGAAGAAGAGAGTCTCCCACAAGCTTGGGGGAGGCTTCTCTGATTACTTAATGCTTTGCCTGATCATCCTCTGAAGAAAAATGAAATACATGATATCTTTTATAATGGACTAACCGATGCTTCCAGAGATTACCTAGATAGTTGTGCTGGTTCTGTTTTCAGGGAAAGAACACCAGATGAAGCTGAAATTCTATTGAATAATATGTTGACAAATGAAAATAATTGGACACTTCCTGAGCCAGCTCCTGAGCCTATTCCTAAACCAACTCCGGAGAAAAGAGGTGTTCTATTTCTCAGTCATGAAGATATGCAAGAGGCAGGGAAATCTATGAAAGAAAAGGGTATTAAAGCTGAAGATGTTAAGAATTTACCTCCTATTGAAGAAATACATGGTCTTAATTTACCGCCTGTTGAAGAAACTTGCGATCTTAATCCAATACCTATTAAAGAAACTCATGGTCTTGATAACCCGACACACGTAGTAAAGGTAAATTCTCTCTAGATTTGATGAAGGTGATATTCCTCACTATAAGTCTGGTAGACAATGCTTAGAAGAGTTTGATAATTTTATTGTCAAACAAAAAAACTTCAATGCTTATTTTGGCAGCCAATTGAAATACAATTCCGATACGCTTGAACACTTGGGTGATTATATGTCTAGAGTTAAAGGTGAACTTAAACTCATTACTAAACATGCTTCTATGGTTACCACTCAAGTAGGACAAGTACTTAAAGCTCAGAATGATTTTCTCAATGAATTGAATAGTAAGAAAAATGATTATGTTGTTAGAGTGGCTACTAGAACTGGTAAAATGACTCAGGAACCTTTGTATACTGAAGGCCATCCTAAGAGAATTGAGTAGGATTCTTAGAGAAATAATTTAGAGGCACCTAGTCCTTCTAAAAAGAAGAAAAAGAAAAATGATAGGACTTTGCATGCTTGTAGTGAACCTATTCCTGAAACCACCTGAGAATCCTAATGATATTTCTATTTTTGATGCTGAAACACAATCTGGTAATGAACATGAGCCTAGTGATAATATTAATGAAGATGTTCATGATGATGCTCAACCTAGTAATGATAATGATGTAGAAATTGAACCTGCTGTTGATCTTGATAACCCACAATCAAAGAATCAACGTTATGATAAGAGAGACTTTGTTGCTAGGAAACATGGTAAAGAAAGAGAACCATGGGTTCAGAAACCCATGCCTTTTCCTCCCAAACCATCCAAGAAAAAGGATGATGAGGATTTTGAGCGCTTTGCTGAAATGATTAGACCTATCTTCTTGTGTATGCGTTTGACTGATATGCTCAAAATGAATCCTTATGCTAAGTATATGAAATAAATTGTTACTAATAAAAGAAAGATACCGGAAGATGAAATTTCCACCATGCTTCCTAATTATACATTTAAGGGTGGAATACCAAAGAAACTTGGAGATCCAGGAGTACCCACGATACCATGCTCCATTAAAAGAAATTATGTTAAAACTACTTTATATGATCTTGGAGCCGGTGTTAGTGTTATGCCTCTCTCTTTATACCGTAGACTTGATTTGAATAAGTTGACACCTACTGAAATATCTTTGCAAATGGCTGATAAATCAACTGCTATACCTGTCGGTATTTGTGAGGATGTGCCTGTTGTGGTTGCAAACGTTACTATTCTAACGGACTTTGTTATTCTTGATATTCCCGAGGACGATAGTATGTCTATTATTCTTGGAAGACCCTTTTTGAATACTGCGGGGGCTGTTATTGATTGCAACAAAGTGTTACGTCTCCGCCGTATCTATATTTTTTGATTGTTCCATGCCAATATTATTCAACTTTCATATACTTTTTGGCAACTTTTTATATTATTTTTGGGACTAACATATTTATCCAGTGCCCAGTGCCAGTTCCTGTCTGTTGCATGTTTTTGGTTTCGCAGAATATCCATATCAAACGGAGTCCAAACAGGATAAAAATGGACGGAGCTTATTTTTGGAAAATATGGAAAATCGGGAAGGAAAATCAGCGCGAACCAGTGTCCAAGGTGGTCACGAGGTAGGGGGGCGCGCCCCCTACCCTCGTGAGCCACCCGTAAGGTGGTTGATGCTCTTCTTTTGCCGCAAGAAAGCTAATATTTGGAAAAAAATCACGACGAAGGTTTCAGGCCAATCGGAGTTACGGATCTCCATATATACGCGAAACGGTGAAATAGAGACAAAAAACAGAACGCAGAACCAGAGAGAAACAGAGAGATAGATCCAATCTCGGAGGGGCTCTCCCATGCCATGGAGGCCAAGGACCAGAGGGGAAACCCTTCTCCCATCTAGGGAGGAGGTCAAGGAAGAAGAGGAAGAAGGGGGCAGTCTCCCTGTCGGTGTCAAAACCGGCGGATCTCGGGTAGGGGGTCCCGAACTATGCGTCTAGGCCGGATGGTAACAGGAGGCAAGGGACACGAAGTTTTACCCAGGTTCGGGCCCTCTCGATGGGGGTAAAACCCTACGTCCTGCTTGATTAATATTGATGATATGGGTAGTACAAGAGTAGATCTACCACGAGATCGGAGAGGCTAAACCCTAGAAGCTAGCCTATGGTATGATTGTTGTTGCGTATGTTGTCCTACGGACTAAAACCCTCCGGTTTATATATACACTAGAGAGGGTTAGGGTTACACAAAGTCGGTTACAATAGTAGGAGATCTGGATATCCGTATCGCCAAGCTTGCCTTCCACGCCAAGGAAAGTCCCTTCCGGACACGGGACGAAGTCTTCAATCTCGTATCTTCATAGTCCAGGAGTCCGACTGAAGGTATAGTCTGGCCATCCGGACACCCCCTAATCCAGGACTCCCTCAGTAGCCCCTGAACTAGGCTTCAATGACGATGAGTCCGGCGCGCAGATTGTCTTCGGCATTGCAAGGCGGGTTCCTCCTCCAAGTACTTCATAGAAGATTTGAACACAAAAATAGTGTCCGGCTCTGCAAAATAAGTTTCCACATATCGCCATAGAGAGAATAACATTTACACAAATCTAATCTGCTGACGTATTCCGTAGTGTGACACACCACGACCAAGCTTTTATCCGAGTCATTTTATTATCCCACCTCAGCGCGTCATGCGAGGCGGTTTCCTTGGCACGTCTTCTTAAAGCAGAGATCATGTCCCCTTATTCCGGGATTCTCATCAATACGGGCGTGGGTAACCCAACCGCTTCTAGGACTCCTAGATTATAAGCAAGTCCAAACGGACACGGAGAGGACGCTTGATATTCACCCTCTTTATAAAGGGACAAGGCTTTTATTTTTCCCTCCCGTGCTCAATCGAATCCTTCCCCCACCTCAAGCTCAAATGCCCAAAGCTCAGGTCAGGTGCTCCGAACCTTCAGTCATGTCTGGATCTAGCCTTCAAGGCCGATGGGTGCCTTCCTCCATCATGGAAGAAGACATCAAAAAATTGAGGGAGGCCAGATATCTGACCGCCGAGATCTTACATCGGCTGCCTCCCCGAGGGCAGGCCGTCCCCACCCCCGAACCCAACGAAAATGTCGTGTTCGTTTCCCACTTCCTCCGAGGTCTAGGCCTTGCTCTGGATCCTTTCGTCAGGGGTTTGATGTTTTATTACGGGATAGACTTCCATGATCTAGCTCTGGACTCCTTTCTTCATATCACGACATTTATTGTCGTGTGCGAGGCCTTCCTCCGGGTTACCCCTCACTTTGGCCTATGGCTCAAGACCTTTGAAGTAAAGCCGAAGATGATCGAGGGGCAACATGCAGTGTGTGGAGGTGCCTCAATACGCAAGATGACGGGAGCTCCGTGGCCCAAAGGTTCCATCCAGAGGTGTCTGAATCGTGGCAACAGGAGTGGTTCTACATCACGGCTCCTAGAAATGCCAAGTGGGCGGCTGCCCCTGTTTTCCGCTCAGGCACTCCACCACAACTGATGTCATGGATCAGCAGAGGTCTGAGCTGGGGTCCAGCCAAGGACGTGCCTATACTGCAAAGCCGCATTCGAGATCTCTTCAATGGAGATTTCAGTTTGGTTGTGGTAATACAAGTTATGCTGGTTCGTCAAGTCCAGCCTTGCAAACACCGGCCTCTTCGCCTGTGGGAGTTCAATCCCGAGGGACCGCGTGTCATTCAAAATTTTCTCGGCCTGACGCACGAGGAGATGTACAAGTCATTCTTCGGACCTCAGGTGGAGTGTCCGGAAATCACCGAGGACGTGGGTCTGAGTAGTAACCGCACCGCCGAACAGGTAAGGCATCTTCCGGCCGAACATACTATCTCTCCTTTGTTATGAAGTTATTTCTGAGAGTTTGCTTTTTGACCAGGACTGGCTAACAAAGGCGAAGTTGATTCGGTGTTCGGCCCCCCTCCCTGAGGGTTTGGAAAATCCGGTATTGGAAAAGATGCTCCAGACCGCACCTTGCCCGGAGCCCTTGAAGGAAGACACTGTGGAGGAAAATACGGGTGGACGCGGGCCCCCCAACGCTGCCCATTCTAACCGAGGGAGCGAGCGTCTCCATGAAGGAAGACGACCAAAAGAGGAAAAGGACTGCACCCAGGGATTCGGAAGCCGAAGCTTCCAAACGGGAGAAGTAGTCTCCCATAGAGGGTCCTACCTTGGGGGGCGCTGTTGCCGCACAAAGTCCGCGGGGGGATCAATTCTCCCGCGAGTTGTAAGTGACCCGAAATACTTTAATAGTACAGATATGCCATCTTTTTCTTCTAAGAAAATAACCACCGCATATATCTTTGTATTTCGGGCCTTAGCCCCTCTCAAATGAGCTCGTCTTCGGGGGATCTTCTTCCAGAGAAGATGGAGAGCGAAACGCCTCCTCCAGACTCCTCCGCTCCGGAAGCGGGCGACCCTGAAGTGTCGTCGCGGAGGGCCTCTCCAAGTCCGGTGAGGCCAGAAGATAGTCCCATTGACCCCGGAAGCTCCAAGTGTCCGGCTCCCGAAGAGAGCAGACAAAAGAGTCCAACACCGTCTAGTGTGCGATCGGATGTTCTGAGGGAGTTAGTGGGGCGAGCGGCCATCTCAGACGAACACCGTGTGCTGATGAATACGGTGATGGAGAGAATCTCGTCCGCCGAAAGCGGATTGCATGAAGCTTTTATGAGTCTACTGACAGGCTTTGAGGTACATAAAAGAATGTATGATAGTCCTGCACATGCTAGGTGTGCCCTGTGTAGATAGTAGCCCCTGAGACTCTGGTTGTCATCGGAAACAACGACGAACAGAGGATCATATTCCCAGGTAATAACCATACTGCCTCTATGTGCAGGTGATGGAAGCTCTGGTGGTTAGTCGGACTAGCGAGTTTGCCCATTTAGAACGGCAGTTGGATGCGGCACAGGGTAAGTGTCATTATCTGGTAAACGCCACATAGGAAGAGCAGCATGATGCCAGTATCTTTAATATGTTGTGACTGCAGATGGGGCTGCCACTGTTGAAGCCTTGCGGGCAGAACTTGCCCGAGCCAAGGAACAAGCGAGGTTGGGTAATGTGGCTGCTTTGAAGGCGGCCGAAGAGTTGCAAGCCGAGAAGGCCGCGCATGGCGAGAGCCGAGACAAGATGACCAAGATGGCCATAGAATTAAAAGCCGCTGCCGACCATTGCCGGGTTCTTGAAAAGGAAAACCAAGCGAAGGCATCAGACCTTGAGAAGGCTGCTGCGACGAGAAAAGACCTCTGCTCTACTATGAGGGCGAGGAAGGAGGAGCTGCGGGAAGCCGGGGATATTGTAGCTGGGAAATCCTTTATGTTGTGGAGGAAGTTCGGAGATCCACGGTATGCCCCTCTGGATCGGCTGTGGAGTTCGGAGGATGTGTATATGGATTTGGCGGCGAGCGCTGCCGATGCGGCCAAGTACTTCTAGGGTCAGACAGACCGTGAAGTAGACCGGCTGTTTTGGAGACACTTCCATTCTCCCGAGCTGACCAATTAGCCGAATGGGCCAAACTAAATAGGTTGTCCGGACTCTCCATGAGGTCTGTTGTGGGTCAGCTATGGCCGGAAAGGTCAAAACCGAACATGTATTTCAGCTTGGTGCAATAGTTCCTTGACGTGGTGCCGCACATTAATGCGATGAAGAGGTCGGCGTGCATAGAGGGCGCACGGATGGCCTTTGCCCGTGTTAAAGCATACTGGGCGGAGATGGATGCTACCACTGTTGCAGCACGGGATTTGGCCATAGGTCGAAGGGCTGCTGAGCACTACTTTGAAGAAGTTCTTGAGGGTGCTCATTTGATAGAGACCCAGTGCTCAAAAAATATTATGTTTGAGTGATATGTAATCTCATTGTAAGCGAAATGCTTTTATAAATTTTTATAAGGCTATTTTTATACTTTTGCGTGAAAGTAATATGATGCCTCCTGGGCGGCCGTTTATGTATACATGTGTATAACCTGAAAGATTGCAGTCGTCGGCTTCAACCCCCACGCATATAATGCGGAGGTGCTCGCAAAAACACGCGTTCACACTTAACCCAACATCTTGGTCCTATTAAGGAGGTGATAGCGGAGCGAGCGAGGCAACCGGACTATAATGTTTTAACACTTTCACTTAGCCATAGGAGTTTGACAATGGGGCTACTATATAGCCCCTGGTGGCTCCGCACTCTCCCGATCCCGGGGTGCGTACATGCCTGGCTGGAAAACGACCCTTCGTTAAGGTGGAGGAATTCTAACATTCCCACAGGTCATCGAGTGGTTGACCAGTCTCACGCTATATCATGACAGTCAGTTTTCGGCTTTCTCTACTGAGGTGCTTGTCCGGATGAACCAGGGAACAATCGCAGTAGTTCTCCTGGTGCTACCTTAGCTGGTAAAGCGGAACGTAAGGCACCAAAACACAGGAGCCGGGCAAACCCAACATTTGACCAAAGACAATGATTCGGAGCTGATGCATATAGGGCCAAACTCGCGACGCCGAACACTCCCTAAGGTATTCGGTCTTTGTGGTATAAACCGGGCCCAAATAATGGCCTTTGTAAGAAGCCCCTTGTGTCCAGGTACGTGCATTGTTCTGGCATGGCCACATGCCAAGATGTCAGCATCCTTCTCAACGGTGGATATGTATCAACAAGAGACAGTAAAAAAGGTTTACGCAGGGTCTTAATCTAAAAAGAATCCTTGGAGCGGGTCCCTGCTGCACGTCTGTGCCTGTGTCTCCGTTGTGCCGTATCCTGGACAGGTGTAGCACGATGATGGTTTGTAAAAGAGAGGAGTTTAGGTGAAAAAGTTGTCGTGCAAAAAGATAGTTTTTAAAGAAACCATGTATAATTCAAGAGGAGAAGAAATTGCCACTTGTCTGCGCGCGTTGAGCCCCTTGTATTGACAAATAGGGGTGTGACTATTTATTCAGTATAAGTAGCGGTGCCGGACTCAATTAGTTATGTCTGAGGTCTTGACGACCTATTGGATGCTTTCGCCGGTCCGGGCGCCTTTAGTGTGCGGCTGCCAAGGCGGCCTCACTCTCTTCAGCGCGCAGAGATCGCTTGATATTTCCATGCACTGAAATGATGCCACGTGGACCGGGCATCTTGAGTGTGAGGGAGGCTTAGTGTGGTATTGCATTAAAGCGAGTGAAAGCTTCACGTCCGAGCAGTGCTTGATAGCCACTTTGAAACGGAGCGATGTGGAAAGTTAAATGCTCGCGACGGAAGTTATCGGGGGAGCCGAATATAACTTGTAGTAGGAGGGAGCCCGTACAACGAGCCCCTGGGCCTAGCGTTACTCCTTTAAAGGTAGTATTGCTACGGCGAATTTGTGTTGGGTCTAACCCCATCCCGCGGATTGTATCCTGATATATTACGTTTAGGCTACTGCCGCAGTCCATCAAGACTCTTGTGAAGTGATATCCGTCAATTACTGGGTCTAATACCAGGGCAGCCCATCCCGCGTGTCGGATACTTGCTGATTAATCGCGATGGTTGAAAGTGATCGATTGAGACGACCAGTGGCAGGACTTCGCGGTGACAGGCACTTGGGTATATTTTCCTGGGAGTGCCGCGTTGTTTTTTCCCTTGATCACGTGTAACACGTTTATTGTTTTGACTTCTGGTGGAAATTTCTTTTGTTCCCCCGTGTCTTGCTTGGGGGGCTCGTCCTCGTCTTCACTTGGTGTATCCTCCCCCTTGTGTATGATGTTGAGCTTGCCGGACTGCTTGAAGACCCAGCATTCTCTGTGGGTATGATTAGCAGGTTTACCAGGGGTACTATGGATCTGACATACTTGGTCCAGAATTTTGTTGAGGCTGGACAATTCATCCCTGGTTCCTTTAGGGGGCGGCTTTTGACTCGGCCGAGAGCTTTTGAATCCGGCATTTATTGCCGCGCCCTTCATGCTGTCTTCTTTATTCCGGCGTTTGTTATTGCTGTTGCGCCGTGATTTCCCGTTTCCATCTCTAACCTTAGATGTACTGGGGTCGCTGGTGCTGGATCTAGCTAGCCAGCTGTCCTCACCCGCGCAAAAGCGGGTCATGAGGTTTGTTAATGCGGCCATCGTTCTCGGCTTATTTTGTCCGAGGTGTCTGGCGAGCCATTCGTCACGGACACTATGCTTGAAAGCTGCCAAGGCTTCGGCGTCCGGACAGTCGACAATCTGGTTATTTTTAGTAAGAAACATGTTGAGTTATATGACTCAAATCGTCCACATCCGGAGGTCGGACATAAGTCCCTTGAAAATTTGCCCGAAAGGCGTCTTCGAGCTCTTCCCAACTTCCAATGGAGCTTTCGGGGAGGCCTTTGAGCCAGTGACGAGCTGGCCCTTTGAGCTTGAGGGGTAAGTACTTGATGGCATGGAGATCATCTCCTCGAGCCATATGGATGTGAAGGATGTAGTCCTCAATCCAGACCCCAGGGTATGTTGTTCCGTCATATGCCTCTATGTTTACGGGCTTGAATCCCTCTGGAAATTCATGGTCCAGCACCTCATCGGTGAAACATAGGGGGTGTGTGGCACCCCTGTAGCTGGGTGTACCGCGTTGTTCAGATGTTTGTTGTGTTGCATTGTATGCTGGGGCGCTCTTGCGTGGTCCGTAGATGGATCTTGTTGCGCCATCCTTTGGGTGCGAGCCCTCGCATGGGTCGCGTATTGTATTGTGAGCGGCGTTGTATGCCGCTCTGTGTTGGTAGAGGGGTCGTCTATCCGACCAGGTGGCTACTTTGATATTTCGTTGTGGGGGGTCTGAGGCCTCCTCATCGAATTCAGGTAGCAGCTTCTGCTTTGGCTAGCTCTTGGAGGGGCGATTGTCGTCGTACATCGCTGCTGTGTTGAGTATTTTACTCCATCTAATGTGGAGTGTGTCTTGCGCAGCCTTGAGCCTTTGCTTCTGCTTTTTCAGACTCCTCGCGGTGGCAACAAGCCCTTTACGAGCAGTCTGCTGCTTCGGGTGTCCGTCCGGCGTTATGTCGTCCGGACCATTATCCTTGATAGGATTTGTTTGTTCGGTTTGATTATCCGGATTGCCGTTGTCCGGCAGCGGTTCGCCCTGCTCCAGCGCTGGGTCTGTGTGATCGCTATTTCTGTCGAGGCGGGATTTGGGGCGGCGCTTGCGTCGCCGCTTTGACTGCTTTTCGAGGGAACAAGCCTTCGGTGCATCCTTCCGCTCCTCATCGTCATCTTTTGGTGCGTCCATCATGTATACGTAATATGACGAGGTGGTGCTCCAGGGCCCAATAGGCGCTGGTTTGTCATCGTCTCCTTCATCGGCATCCATACCGTCGATGTCTTCGGAGTCGAAGTTGAGCATGTCGGCTAAACCGTCGACAGTGGCTACAAAGTGGGTGGTGGGTGGTGAGGGAGTCCTGGATTAGGGGGTGTTCGGGTGGCCGGACTATACCTTCAGCCGGACTCCAGGACTATGAAGATACAAGATTGAAGACTCCGTCCCGTGTCCGGATGGGACTTTCCTTAGCGTGGAAGGCAAGCTTGGCGATGCGGATATTCAAGATCTCCTAGCATTGTAACCGACTTTGTGTAACCCTAACCCTCTCCGGTGTCTATATAAACCGGAGGGTTTTAGTCCGTAGGACAACTTCATCATACAACAATCATACCATAGGCTAGCTTCTAGGGTTTAGCCTCCTTGATCTCGTGGTAGATCTACTCTTGTACTACCCATATCATCAATATTAATCAAGCAGGACGCAGGGTTTTACCTCCATCGAGAGGGCCCGAACCTGGGTAAAACATTGTGTCCCTTGTCTCCTGTTACCATCCGGCCTAGACGCACAGTTCGGGACCCCCTACCCGAGATCCGCCGGTTTTGACACCGACATTGGTGCTTTCATTGAGAGTTCCTCTGTGTCGTCGCAATCAGGAAGGATGCCTCTTCCCGTCTTTAAAGACGGTGCCGTTACTAAGGGAGCCTTGGCTGTCAGCTAAACTCTCCGGCTAGGCGGTTTTTTCATGACCGCCTGTTCGGCCGTTGCGCCGACGGTGACCTCTCAGGTCATCAAAAGCAATCTTCATGTCAGCTCAGAACTCGTCGAGCAGTTAGATCCAATGGAGCTCTCTTCCGTAAACGATCTCTTGGATCGCATCGCCGCCTTGGGGGTCACTACGGATTATGACCAGGTTGGGCTTAAACCCGATCTAAGAGAAATTAATTCTCCCCAAGTCACCCATCACGTTGCCGTAGTAGAGGCACAGTGCGGCGAATCTTCATCTATCTTAAGGACTAGCTACGTCCGGATTCCAGATCCCTCCAAGTCGGATACCCGCGGAGGGGAGGATGTAACTGAAGACCTGAACTTAGAATCAGGCAACGGGCTAGATTCACTGGACAACATCCAAGAATCCAAACCTCAGAGTTCGGAAACTCCTTGGCCTCTGAGTCTTAGATTGGGTGAAGTTCCAGATTTAATTCCACCCACCCGCCCGAACATAAGCGATCTATCCCAAATCAGGCAAAAGCCCGAAGAAACAGTACATCATTATTGGGCAAGGTTCCTCCTGGTTATGAATAGGATAAAGGACTGCCGCGAGGAAAATGCAATCTCAATCTTCTGCAATAATTGCACGGACAAGGGAATCCTCAACGCCACAAGTCGTCGTGATCTTACATGCTTCGCTGACTTTGTGTCCATAGTACAAAAGTACTGTGCGATGGAAAAGCGCCCGGAAAACCGAAACTAAATTTTGGGACAATCCGGCCCTGAATAGAAACCTCGTCCGAAATAAAAGGGTGCATCATCATCAGACACCCGGGTTAAAAACCAAAAAACCAAAACCCTCTACAGGGCATGGAACCATACTGGAGGGATGGCTTAATGGACCCTGTAAAATTCATAGTACAGAGGACGCCACACCAGCTCATAGCCTTAGAGCATGTTGGATACTTCGGCAGGTGGCCAAAAGGGGCGAAGATCTCCTAATTCCGGAGGCCGCAGAAAGCCACCTCAGGGACTCCAGTATAGTCTTAACAGTCTTCGAGACTTTCGCATCAAATAAAATGCGAAAAAGAACACTCCGCAGCTTCGCCGAAGTCTATCAAGTAGTAACAATAAACCCATGGAGTGACACGGCTATTACCTTTAATGCCAGCGACGAACCTAAATTCCGAACAGCTCGAGAACCAGCCGCATTGGTACTCAGTCCTATAGTGGACGGCTTTCGCCTCACCAAGGTACTCATGGATGGAGGCAGCGGATTGAACCTCATTTACGAGGACACCCTTCGAAAAATGGAAATAGACTGGAACCGCATTGAGCGAAGCAGCACAACCTTCAGAGGAATAATCCCCAGTCGGGAAGCACGCAATACAGGAAAAATCACACTAGATGTGGTGTTCGGCACGCCGGATAATTATAGGTCCGAAGAGGTCACATTCCAAGTGGCCCCGTTCAGCAGCGGATACCATGCTCTGCTAGGGCGGGAAGCATTTACAATCTTCCAAGCAATACCCCATTACGGGTACATGAAGCTCAAGATGCCCGGGCCGAACGGAATCATCACTCTCGCTAGTGATCCGGACATAGCACTCCGCGCCGAAAACAAGACAGCCGCACTGGCCCTTGAGGCACTGTCTGAAGCCCTAGCGGCTGAGGAACTGACTATGCTGCGCTCCATGGTAAACAGGGACGATGTGATACTCGACAAAAGATCCAAGTCCACCTCCTTTAAACCAGCGGATGAAATAGTCAAATTCCAGGTCCATCCAACGGACCCCAATAAAACAGCTTCCATCGGGGCACAATTAAACCCCGATGTAGACGCCGCACTGCGAGAATTCCTACGGGAGAACTGGGTTTTTTCATGGCACCCTTCGGACATGCCAGGAATCCCACGCAGGCTGGCCGAACATAGCTTAAATATCCTAAAAGGATTCAAACCTGTCAAACAAGCCCTTCGGCGTTTTTCTGAACCCAAGAGACAGGCAATGGGAGAGGAGCTAGCCAAACTATTGGAGGCCGGATTCATCAGAGATATAAAACATCCGGACTGGCTAGCAAACTTGGTGATGGTACCAAAGAAGGACAAATCCTGGCGCCTATGCATTGACTTCAAAGACCTCAACAAGGCCTGCCCAAAGGATCCCTTCCCCCTCCCCTGCATCGATCAAATTATCGACGCCACTGCAGGACACGATTCGTTGTGCTTCCTCGACGCATACTCCGGTTACCATCAAATCAAGATGGCCGAGTCAGACCAAGCCGCAACGGCATTCATCACCCCATACGGCCCATTCTGCTTCAACATAATGCCTTTCAGACTCAAAAACGCTGGCGCAACATATCAGCGCATGATTCAGACATGTCTGGCAAACCAGATCAGCAAAACAGTAGAGGCATACATGGATGATGTGGTCGTAAAAACAAGACATGTCGAATCTCTAGTAGACGACTTGAGGCTTACATTTGACAACCTCCGAGCATATGACATCAAGCTAAATCCAGAAAAATGCATTTTCGGCGTTCCAGCCAGAAAGCTCTTGGGCTTCATTGTATCCGGTAGGGGAATCGAAGCAAATCCAGCCAAGATCCGAGCTTTGTCACAATTGGATATCCTAAAGGACCTCAAACAAATACAAAAATTAACCGGATGCGTGGCGGCTCTAAGCCGCTTTATCTCCCGGTTGGGAGAAAAGGCGCTACCCCTCCATCGCCTCCTTCGGCGCACCAAACACTTTGAGTGGACGGACGCCGCCACGGACGGACTCGAGGAAATAAAAGCCATATTGGCAACAAGCCCCGTCCTGGTCGCGCCAAACATCGGCGAACCAATGCTATTGTACATTGTAGCAACCCATCAAGTTGTCAGCGCAGTACTCGTCGTTGAGCGGGAAACGAACGGACACAAATTCCCCCTTCAAAAGCCGGTTTACTATGTGTCCACTGTCCTCACCCCATGCAAATCACGGTACCCACATTATCAAAAGATTGCATATGCGGTATTCATGGCATCCCGGAAGCTACGACACTACTTTCAAGAATGTTCAATCACAGTAGCATCGGAATTACCACTCAATGATATTATAAACAACCATGACGCAACGGGCCGGATTACAAAATGGGCCATCGAGCTCCTCCCGTTCGACATAACTTATAGGCCACGACGAGCTATCAAGTCACAAGTTTTGGCCGACTTCATCGTAGAACGGACGGAGGCCGAACTCCCTAAAGAGTACGGCACATATTCAAACTGGATAATGCACTTCGATGGTTCCAAAATGTTGGCCGGACTAGGGGCCGGCGTTGTTTTGATGTCTCCCACAGGAGATACAGTTCAATATGTACTCCAGATTATGTACACGGACTCCAACAATGCAGCCGAATATGAGGCCCTTTTACATGGTCTCCGGATGGCAGTATCCATGGGCATTCAACGCCTATAGGTGCGCGGGGATTCGAACCTCGCGATATCCCAAATAAATGGAGACTTCGATGCCAAGGATCCAAAAATGGCAGCTTACCGCAACGCCGTCCTCAAAATGTCAGCTCGGTTTGAAGGGCTCGAATTTCACCATATAGCCCGAGAAAACAATCAGGCAGCAGACGTCCTGGCACGCATCGGCACAAAACGCGATGCGGTCCCCCCAACATCTTCCTGGAAAGGCTGTTCAAGCCATCCCTAGTATGGGAAGGGGAACATGGCAATATCAGTCCGGACCCAACCGCACTATCCGACGCCGAACAATCTGACATAATCGGAGGCTCTGCCAACGAAATAACAACCTCAGCCCACGTACTAATGGCCGTTATCGCCCCGTGGACAGAACCATTCCTAGCCTACCTTACTAGGCAGGAACTCCCAGAGGACCAAAATGAGGCACGCTGTATAGTGCAGCGATCTAAAGCCTATAAAGTCCATGAGGGAGAACTTTACAAGAAAAGCACTACCGGAGTCCTTCAAAGGTGCATCTCTGAAGAGGAAGGGCGGAACCTGCTGGCTGGAATTCATGCCGGACTCGGTGGCCATCACGCCGCAGCCCGGTCCCTTGTAAGAAAGGCTTTCCGTACAGGCTTTTATTGGCCGACGACCCGGGCGGACGCTTAGCACTTGGTCCATAAATGCGTCGGTTGCCAGCTTTTTGCAAACCAAAGCCATATGCCACCCACCGCCCTCCAAACTATCCCCATCACTTGGCCTTTCGCGGTCTGGGGGCTTGACATGGTGGGACCCCTTAAAGGCGGAACCCACAAGAAAAAAATACTTACTGGTCATGGTGGATAAGTTCACCAAATGGATAGAAGCCAAGCCTATTATGACGGCTGAATCCGGACCTGTGATAGACTTTATATCCGGGGTCGTACACCATTATGGCGTCCCCCACAGCATCATCACCGATAAAGGCACGAACTTTACGGCCGATGAGGTAAAACTCTGGTGCAAAAACATGGGCATCAAGCTCGATTATGCTTCCGTCTATCACCCACAAACTAACGGTCAAGTCGAATGTGCAAATGGTCTCATCATGAGCGGCATCAAACCCAGATTAGTGCGGTCCCTCAAGGAATCTAACACGCACTGGATAGAGGAGCTTGACTCCGTACTCTGGGGGCTGCGGACCACGCCGAACCGCACCACCGGATACACACCATTTTTATGGTGTACGATGCAGAGGCAGTCTTGCCCTGCGACATAATTCATGACTCACCTCGAGTGCGCATGTATGAAGAAAGGGAGGCCGAGCTCGATCGGCAGGACAGTTTGGACGCCTTAGAGGAGGAGCGCGACGTGGCAAAAGCCCGTTCCGCATTCTATCAACAGCAGGCTCGAAGATATCAAAGTAGAGAAGTGCGGGCCAAGAGCTACAACGTTGGCGAATTAGTTCTACGCCTGCCGGACAAGAAAAAGGACAAGCTAAAGCCCAAGTGGGAAGGTCCCTTCATAATCGACCAAGTCCTGACTGGTGGAGCATACCGCCTGCGAGATGCGTCAGATAACCGACTCGAGCCGAACCCATGGAACGCAGCCCATCTCCGAAGATTCTATGCCTAGCGCCAGACTCTGTGTTTGTCTCCTTCCTCTGTCCATTTTTTACATTTCCTGTCTTACATTTCTCCCCTTCCCCTCTTCTCTTTTATAGCCCTTAAAGGCTCCTCAAGTGAAGTGCTACTCGCGCTCATTAAACCTGGGGGCTTCTTTAACAGAAGCTTATTTATACGGGCTTCACGCCCACCACATGTGTCAAACTTCCACATGTACCTTTTCTTCACCATTATATGCATCCATATGACTTAAGTTTTGGCCAAGCTGGGTTGCCTGGCTCCTGTGCTTACCCCTACGTTCTCGATTGTTCGGCTAGGTGGTAAAGGGAGCACCTCTGCGATGTTACTGTCGGATCAGCCGGATGTGTACCTCAGACTGGGTGAAGCCGAAAGCTAGCGTTCTTAAGGGAATATTCGGTCGGTGAACTAAAAGATGACCTTTTTTACTTATTTATGTATATGCCCCCAGATGATTTTCCTGCGTTTGCAGTCCGGACATGCACTTTAGGGCATGCCTCCCAGAGAAAGGAACCCCTAACGGAACTATTCTCTCTGGAAGATGTTTCTTACTAACCATGTAATATAACATAACTAGTTGGGCACTTGTCTGATAAAGCACTAATGACCCCTACGCCTGGTCTCCATGCATACCCCGGTTCTTACATAACCGGTAGGGTATTCGGACACACTCCGGACCGTCAGGTCCTGAGGTTGAAGCGAAAAGGTCGGCAATGACAAACGATCTACAATCTGGCTAGAAGGCATTACACATGTCAATTAAAAATTACATAGTCACTCTGACTGATTGTATTCCTCTTCAATACCATCTAACAGACTGTCTAACTTACAGTCCTGCTGGGAATACTTTGCGGCCAATTCTACTTGGCCGTACACTAAGCTTACAGGGATCTCCTTCCCGTCAGGCCCCACAGGTCCGACCTCGGCCATGTGGTTTGGGTCAGACTTCCTGTACCGCATCTTCACCATGGCCCAGGCCTCCCTAGCGCCTTGTCGGCAGGTCGATATCTTCCACAATCGGAAGCGCCGCCGAGCTCCCTTAAGCATCTCCGAAAGCTCTCCAAGGCCCTCGGGCATGGAGTGGGAAGGCCATAAGGCTTGGGCAACGCCTCGCATCGCATGCCGAACTCGCTCGTGCAGTTGCGAGAGCTCGCGAAGAAGGTCACCCGTAGAACTGGTCATCTCCTCTGCAGGACGACCCGTTAGCATACCTACAGACATTACTCTGTTAGTCGACTTCCTCGCCGAACTATTTTCTTTCAAAGATTTGCTTAAGCACTTACTAAATATGCCGCGTCGAAGCCGCTGATTCTCCTTAGTAGAATCCGACAGCTGGCCACGAACATCTTTAAGTTCAACGTCCAGCTTGCTGTTGGCATCCTGAAGCTCATTCTTCTCCTGCCTCACCCTTGTCAACATACTCTCACCGACCTTTAGCCGGCGTAAGAGTTGTTGCCTCTCCGGATCCAGTCTGGCGCCATCTGCAATATGATTTGGCAGATTCATACCCACGCCGCACTTCGCAAGATATTAGTCTTTCGAAGTGTATCTTACCAGAGGGGGTCTCTTTAGGCTCCCCTGCCGCGGCTAGTGCGGCCTCCAGTTGGGCTTTGCACTCTTTCAGCTCCTGGGACAGTACGGTATTCTTCTCTGAAAGAACCTACATAACAAATGATCCTTAAACCAGTTACTCTAACTGTTTCAAGTCTCGGGGGCTACTGGTATATACATATATATTTACCAAAATTTTCTTACCCATATGTCTTTTACATATTGCTCCGTGGCTCTGGTTAAACCATTTTGAGCGGCACGGAGGTACGCATCTCCCGAATTGAAGGCATCTAATGCCTCTCGGGAGAAACAAGCGTCGCGAAGAACTGTCCGGCGACGCCTGTGGTTCATGGCACTCTCCACCTTGGAATTGGTGGTAGACAGCCTGTCCGCATCCTCTATCGGAGGAGCATCCGGTGCGCGCCTCGTGTTCGCTCCCGCTTTCGGGCCAGGCGTCGGAGCTTGGCTGGTGGAGGCGCGGTTGGCAACCTCCCCGGATGTAGTCCGGCGAGGTCTCTTCGTCCTGAAGATAGCACGAACGTTAATATACCCTGAAGAAATAACACCAGGGAAAAAGAGGATGCGCTATACCTTTGCACCGGCATCCCAGTCCGGACTACATTCCTTTTTGCCCCACGGGGCCCTGCGGCCCCTTGTTGGCTAGCCGCCGCAGGTTCGACCTCCCGCCTTGGAAACCTCCCCTGGAAAATACGGTCGTCGTCAGGAAAACTGAAATGCGTGAGAATGGATTCCTTCTCAAAGGGATGAGACTCCGCTCTCTGTTACCTGGGAGGCCGGGATCAACCCTGGGTAATCAGCCGTAATGGCCACCAAGGTATTGTCCTTGCTTAACTGATGAAACACCCCGTCAATCAACTCCACTGATATATCCAGATCCTCTTCGGAGTCCAGATCGAGGGACCATTCTGGATCCTCGGGTTGTGGGGGACGGCTGTTTATATCCTTTACTTCCTGACAGAGTTCCTGCGTTGAAATCGTTGGACTACATATTTAATCATGGGAATATAAAGCGGATGGGCAGGCACAATTGTTCACTTACCCAACTCGGGGGGTTGTACATACTAAATCCGCCCTGCGGGTTGACACGGAGGAATTCCTCCTCCTCTCCCTTGTACAAAGAGGATAAGATCTTTACTAGAGCGGCAGCTGAGGCTGGCCCCTTACGACCGTAACAGGTGGCGTCATCCTCCCCGTTAAAATCCCACATGGGGTGGCCTCTATATTGAAGCGGCTGCACCCCCCCGCATAATGCATGCGGCCATGACTCCAATCATGGTTAGTCCGGAATGAGCCAATAGTCTTATCCGGCCCATCAGGCGAAGGGCGTCCCTGTCGCTTTCTCTCTGAGAGCTCCGCGGATGCCAGCTTAGGCGTTTCTTTAAGGGAGAACTGTTGAATTCGGGGAAACCAACCCGGATAGGGTCCGGTAGCGGGACATCATCTATATAAAACCATTCCGAAGGCCAGTCCTCGGACGCCTTCTTTGGGGTTCCGAATAGATATCCGGTCCCGCCGATACACCACACTTTGGCTCCGCCCACTTGATATATAGACCCCTCTTGATAGCGGGGCACCAGACAGAATAATCTCTTCCACAGCGCGAAATGAGCCTCAACACCCAAGAATAGCTCGCAAAGAGCGACGAAGCCCGCGATATGCAATATAGAGGCGGGCGTGAGATCGTGCAGCTGGAGGCCGTAGAACTCCAGAAGCCCACGGAGAAATGGATGGATTGGAAATCCAAGTCCTCTTACTAGATAAGGGACGAGGCACACCCGCTCTCCTTTGGAGGGACTGGGGGTGCTCTCCGCCATTATAGGTGGCGAGTCCGGCTCGGACCGGGACCATATAGGCCTGAGGGAGAAATCCCTTGGCCTGAAGCGACACTAGCTCGCTGTGCGGGATGGAGCACCTCTCCCAGTCTCTAGGTTTAGGACTGGAAGGGCGAGAGGAGGAGCTGCGAAGGCTGGCCATGTTGGAATGAACCTTTGCTGGAGGCGCTCTGATGATTACTCGCGGAGAGGAGAAGGTGTGGTTTGGATCTGAATCCCCATCCCATTAAATAGGTGGCTCGTTTATGCGGCTAGGGGTGTGAATGTAAAAACACCCCGACTTTTCACATTCGTTTGACACGTGGAAGACGGCCATTATTGGGCGTGGAAGCCAAGGTGCGCTACATTATTAAAATCGGACATTATTCAGCAGGTACACGAAATTTGGAGAAGAACCCGCCTTGCAATGCCGAAGACAATCTGCGCGTCAGACTCATCGTCATTGAAGCCTGGTTCGGGGGCTACTGAGGGAGTCCTGGATTAGGGGGTGTTCGGGTGGCCGGACTATACCTTCAGCCGGACTCCAGGACTATGAAGATACAAGATTGAAGACTCCATCCCGTGTCCGGATGGGACTTTCCTTGGCGTGGAAGGCAAGCTTGGCGATGCGGATATTCAAGATCTCCTACCATTATAACCGACTTTGTGTAACCCTAACCCTCTCCGGTGTCTATATAAACCGGAGGGTTTTAGTCCGTAGGACAACTTCATCATACAGCAATCATACCATAGGCTAGCTTCTAGGGTTTAGCCTCCTTGATCTCGTGGTAGATCTACTCTTGTACTACCCATATCATCAATATTAATCAAGCAGGATGTAGGGTTTTACCTCCATCGAGAGGGCCCGAACCTGGGTAAAACATTGTGTCCCTTGTCTCCTGTTACCATCCGGCCTAGACGCACAGTTCGGGACCCCCTACCCAAGATCCGCCGGTTTTGACACCGACATGTGGGCTTTGAATTTCTTCATCGTCCGTATTCCAATCTCGCTGACCGTAGTCCGGCCAGGGCTCTCCTGATAAATAGAGAGACTTTAGTGATTTTATAATATCACCAAAGGGCGAGTGCTGAAAGATGTCCGCGGCAGTAAACTCCATGATCGGCGCCCAATCGGATTCGATCGGCAGAGGCGCGAATGGTTCGGAGTTCGGAGAGAAGTCCGGCTCCTTGGAATCATGAGTCTCGCGGAGTGTGGGGCTGGTGTTCGGCTTGATCACCGTTAGGATCGCAGCCCCCGAGGCGGCGTCCAACCACCCATCCTTGATCGCCGCAGTTGGCTCCGAATTAAGGGTCGAAGCCGATGCGGGTGCGACCTTCAGGGCATTGTTAGGCGGCAGAGCTAGATCATGCTCGTCGTGACAGTGCGGCGCGCTCGGCAGTGGCTCGAATCCGTTGAAGATCGAGTCCCCGCGGATGTCAGCCGTGTAGTTTAAGCTTCCAAATCTGACCTAACAGCCAGGGGCATAGCTTTCGATCTGCTCTAGATGGCCAAGTGAATTGGCCCGCAGTGCGAAGCCGTCGAAGGAGAAGATCTGTCTGGGGAGGAAGGTCTCACCCTGGACTGCATCGCTATTGATGATCGTTGGAGCCATCGAGCCTGACGGCGACAACACAGAGGAACTCTCAATGAAAGCACCAATGTCGGTGTCAAAACCAGCGGATCTTGGGTAGGGGGTCCCGAACTGTGCGTCTAGGCCGGATGGTAATAGGAGGCAAGGGACATGAAGTTTTACCCAGGTTCGTGCCCTCTCGATGGAGGTAAAACCCTACGTCCTGCTTGATTAATATTGATGATATGGGTAGTACAAGAGTAGATCTACCACGAGATCGGAGAGGCTAAACCCTAGAAGCTAGGCTATGGTATGATTGTTGTTGAGTATGTTGTCCTACGGGCTAAAACCCTCCGGTTTATATAGACACCAGAGAGGGTTAGGGTTACACAAAGTCGGTTACAATAGTAGGAGATCTGGATATCTGTATCGCCAAGCTTGCCTTCCACGCCAAGGAAAGTCCCTTCCGGACACGGGACGAAGTCTTCAATCTCGTATCTTCATAGTCCAGGAGTCCGGCTGAAGGTATAGTCTGGCCATCCGGACACCCCTAATCCAGGACTCCCTCACTCCCCCTCTCATCCGGTGGCACCGGAATGCCGCCGTGGCCATCATCATCACCGCGATCTTCACCAACACCTCCGCCATCTTCACCAACATCTCCATCACCTTCCCCCCTCTATCTACAGCGGTCCACTCTCTCGCAACCCGCTGTACCCTCTACTTGAACATGGTGCTTTATGCTTCATATTATTATCGAATGATGTGTTGCCATCCTATGATGTCTGAGTAGATTTTCATTGTCCTATCGGTGGTTGATGAATTGCTATGATTGATTTAATTTGCTTGTGGTTATGTTGTTGTCCTTTGGTGCCCATCATATGAGCGCGCGCGTGGATCACACCATAGGGTTAGTTGTATGTTGATAGGACTATGTATTGGAGGGCAAGAGTGACAGAAGCTTCAACCTAGCATAGAAATTGATGCGTATGGGATTGAAGGGGGACCAATATATCTTATAGCTATGGTTGGGTTTTACCTGAATGAACGGTAGTAGTTGCGGATGCTTGCTAATAGTTCCAATCATAAGTGCATAGAATTCCATGTAAGGGATGACATGCTAGCAGTGGCCTCTCCCACATAATACTTGCTATCGGTCTAGTAAAGTAGTCAATTGCTTTAGCGACAATTTCGCAACTCCTACCACCACTTTTCCACACTCTCTATATTTACTTTATTGTGTCTTTACTTTAACAGCCCCTAGTTTTTATTCTCATGCTCTTTATATTCGTGCAAGCTTATCCAAAAACACCTACAAAGTACTTCTAGTTTCATACTTGTTCTAGGTAAAGCGAACGTCAAGCGTGCGTAGAGTTGTATCAGTGGTCGATAGAACTTTAGGGAATATTTGTTCTACCTTTAGCTCCTTGTTGGGTTCGACAGTCTTACTTATCAAAAACTGTTGCGATCCCCTATACTTGTGGGTTATCAAGACCTTTTTCTGGCGCCGTTGCCGGGGAGCAATAGCGTGGGGTGAATATTCTCGTGTGTGCTTGTTTGCTTTATCACTAAGTAATTTTTATTTGCTGTTCTTAGTTGTTTTCTATCTTTAGTTATGGGTAGGAAAGGCAAAATACCAAAAAAATTAGTTGTACCTATTGAACCAATGGTTGAAGAACCACTCAAAATCTATCATACTGCTGAAGCTTATTACTTGGATCATCTTCGATCCATATTTGCTCGTGCTGAAACCCCAACTAGCTTAGTTGAGGGCAAATCTTTAGATGAGCATGCTTGTTATGTGCGACACCGTATATCTGAAAAAGGGAAACGTTTAGTGGATCAAATTCATCGTTTGCAATGCTATGCTTGGAATTTATGTGAAATATATGATTTTACTTGTTGTTCTGAAAACCCTAAGAAACACCTCCCCTATCAATGTGAGTTTAGTGATAATGGAATCGTATCTTCGTATGCTAAGGGTGTTTATAATTACTATGATGTTCAGCAAATTGAAGAATTTGTTGCTTTTAAGGGTGCTTTTGAAATTGCTTCTTTGATTGAAAAGTATGATGCTACTCTTTACAAATCTGAAAATTTTGCCATACTTTAATATTGCTATGATAATTATGCTTCTAATGCTTATGTTAAACAATATATTGAGGAGTACTCCGCTGTCCAAGAAGAGATTAATATTTTGCAGGAGTCTATGGAAGAAGAAGTCGATGAAACTGTGAGCTCATTGGATGAAAAAGATGAGGAGGAGAGCGAAGAACAAAAGGAGGAAGAGCGGACTGATCACCCGTGCCCACCTTCTAATGAGAGTAACTCTTCGACTCATACATTATTTAATTCCCCTTCATGCTTACCGAAGGATGATTGCTATGATGATTGTTATGATCCCTTGAATTCCTTTGAAATATCCCTTTTTGATGATGCTTGCTATGCTTGTGGCCAAGATGCCAATATGAATTATGCTTATGGAGATGAACTTGCTATAGTTCCTTATGTTAAACGTGAAATTGTTGCTATTGCACCCACGCATGATAGTCCTATTAGCTTTTTGAATTCTCCCGACTACACTATATCGGAGAAGTTTGCACTTATTAAGGATTATATTGATGGGTTGCCTTATACCGTTGCACATGATGATTTTGATAGATATAATATGCATGTGCCTGCTGCTCCTGCTTGCAATTATTATGAGAGAGAAACTATATCTCCACCTCTCTATGTTTCCAGCATGGTAAAATTGCAAGAAACTGTTTATACTATGCATTGGCCTTTACTGGGTGTGCATGAATTGTTCTTTTATGACATGCTGATGCATAGTAAGAGAGTTAGACTTCGTCATTACATGATATATGTTGCTTTGTTCTCACTACTAAATTACAAATCATTGTTAATTAAAATTGGCTTTGATATACCTTGGGATCCGGGTTGATCCATTACTTGAGCACTATATGCCTAGCTTAATGGCTTTAAAGAAAGCGCTGCCAGGGAGACAACCCGGAAGTTTTAGAGAGTCATTTATTTCTGTTGAGTGCTTTCATATAGTTTAAAAACAACAAAAATAAAGAGTGGAACCCAAAACTTTTTCAAAAAGGAAAGTGGGAGTGAGAAAGACAAGCATTGTTGAAGTGGGAGAGCTCCTTGAACTTTGTTCATGCTCACGGCAACTTTGTGAATCTTGATTACAGAAACTTTTCAACAAAAATAATTATCCCCTTGTGCAATTCCATTGTATTATAAAAATAATGTGCCAAGGTTTGCCTTTAGGATGTTTACAATGCTTGTTGGTTTGTGCGGTGCATGACAAAAACTTTGGCTGTAGTGCGTGAATTTTAATTTTTTACTGGAAAGTCAAATGGTTCTAATTATTTCTGCACTGTCTTGCTGTACAAATTGTTTATTTTTCCTAATTTTGGTAGAATTTTTCAAGTACCAGAAGTATGGTGAATGTTCAGATTGCTACAGACTGTTCTGTTTTAGACAGATTCTGTTTTTGATGCATAGTTTGCTTGTTTTGATGAAACTATCAATTTATATCAGTGGATTAAGCCATGAAAAAGTTATACTACAGTAGACACAATGCAAAAACAAAATATGAATTGGTTTGCAACAGTACTTATAGTAGTGATTTGCTTTATTATACTAACGGATCTTACCGAGTTTTCTGTCAAAGTTGTGTGTGGATGAAGTGTTCGATGATCGAGAAGGTCTCGATGTGAGAAGAAGGAAGAGAGGCAAGATCTCAAGATTGGGGATGCCTGAGGCACCCCAATTAAATATTCAAGGAGACTCAAGCATCTAAGCTTGGGGATGCTAGGGAGGCATCCCCTCTTTCTTCAACAAATATCGGTATGTTTTCAGATTCGTTTCGTTCACGCGATATGTGCAATCTTGGAGCGTCTTTTGCATTTAGTTTTCGTTTTTCTTTTATGCACCATGCTGGTATGAGATGGTCCTTGGTTGATTTATAGAATGCTCTTTGCACTTCACTTATATCTTTTGAGTATGGCTTTATAGAATGCTTTATGTGCTTCACTTATATCATTTGAAGTTTGGATTGCCTGTTTCTCTTTACTTAGACAACCGCCATTTGTAGAATGCTCTTTTGCTTCACTTATATTTGTTAGAGCGTGGGCACATCTTTTGTAGAAAGAATTAAACTCTCTTGCTTCGCTTATATCTATTTAGAGAGATGACAGGAACTGGTCATTCACATGGTTACTCATAAAATCCTACATAAAACTTGTAGATCACTGAATATGATATGTTTGATTCCTTGCAATAGTTTTGCGATATAAAGGTGGTGATATTAGAGTCGTGCTAGTTGAGTAATTGTGAAATTGAGAAATACTTGTGTTGAGGTTTGCAAGTCCCATAGCATGCACATATGGTGAACCGTTATGTGATGAAGTCGGAGCATGATTTATTTATTGATTGTCTTCCTTATGAGTGGCGGTCGGGGACGAGCGATGGTCTTTTCCTACCAATCTATCCCCCTAGGAGCATGCGTGTAATACTTTGCTTTGATAACTTCTAGATTTTTGCAATAAGTATATGAGTTCTTTATGACTAATGTTGAGTCCATGGATTATATGCACTTTTTCCCATCCTTCCACCATTGCTAGCCTCTCTAATACCGTGCACTTTTCGCCGGTATCATACACCCACCATATACCTTCCTCAAAACAGCCACCATACCTACCTATCATGGCATTTCCATAGCCATTCCGAGATATATTGCCATGCAACTTTCCACCGTTCCGTTTATTATGACATGCTCCATCATTGTCATATTGCTAGCATGATCATGTAGTTGACATCGTATTTGTGGCAAAGCCACCATTCATAATTCTTTCATGCATGTCATTCTTGATTCATTGCACATCCCGGTACACCGCAGGAGGCATTCATATAGAGTCATATTTGTTCTAAGTATCGAGTTGTAATTGTTGAGTTGTAAGAAAAATAAAAGTGTGATGATCATCTTTATTAGAGCATTGCCCCAGTGAGGAAAGGATGATGGAGACTATGATTCCCCCACAAGTCGGGATGAGACTCCGGACTTTACAAAAAAATTAAAAGAGGCCAAAGAAGCCCAAATAAAAAAAGAGGCCAAAGAAGCCCACCAAAAAAATAAAAAAAATAAAAAATGAGAAAATAAAAAAATGAGAGAAAAAGAGAGAAGGGGAAATGTTACTATTCTTTTACCATACTTGTGCTTCAAAGTGGCACCATGATCTTCATGATAGAGAGTCTCTCATTTTGTCACTTTCATATACTAGTGGGAATTTTTCATTATAGAACTTGGCTTGTATATTCCAATGATGGGCTTCCTCAAAATTGCCCTAGGTCGAGTTGGATGCACACCCACTTAGTTTATTTTGATGAGCTTTCATATACTTATAGCCCTAGTGCATCTGTTGCATGGCAATCCCTACTCACTCACATTGGTATCTATTGATGGGCATCTCCATAGCCCGTTGATACGCTTAGTTGATGTGAGATTATCTTCCCCTCCTTTTGTCTTCTCCACAACCACCATTCTATTC
The DNA here is from genome assembly GCF_002162155.2 of Triticum dicoccoides. NCBI lineage: Eukaryota > Viridiplantae > Streptophyta > Magnoliopsida > Poales > Poaceae > Triticum > Triticum dicoccoides. Next base: position 608,676,499 of record NC_041390.1, read on the forward strand.
CACATACAAGTGCTATATCCATGGCTCACGCTCATGTATTGTGTGAGGATCGAAAAAGTGTTAAAAATGTTAATGTATGAAACAATTGCTTGGCTTGTCATCGGGGTTGTGCATGATGTAAATATTTTGTGTGGTGAAGATGGAGCATAGCCAGACTATATGATTTTGTAGGGATGAGCTTTCTTTGGCTATGTTGTTTCAATAAGACATAATTGCTTGGTTGGTATGCTTGAAGTATTATTATTTTTATGTCAAATGATAGACTATTGCTTTGAATCGCTCGTGTCTTAATATTCATGCCATGATTAGACATATGATCAAGATTATGCTAGGTAGCATTCCACATCAAAAATTATCTTTTTTATCATTTACCTACTCGAGGACGAGCAGGAATTAAGCTTGGGGATGCTGATACGTCTCCGTCGTATCTATAATTTTTGATTGTTCCATGCCAATATTATTCAACTTTCATATACTTTTTGGCAACTTTTTATATTATTTTTGGGACTAACATATTGATCCAGTGCCCAGTGTCAGTTCCTGTCTGTTGCGTGTTTTTGGTTTCGTAGAATATCCATATCAAACGGAGTCCAAATGGGATAAAAATGGACGGAGCTTATTTTTGGAAAATATGGAAAATCAGGAAGGAAAATCAGCGCGAACCAGTGTCCGAGGTGGTCACGAGGTAGGGGGCCCCCCTAGGGCGCGCCCCTACCCTCGTGAGCCACCCGTAAGGCGGTTGATGCTCTTCTTTTGCCACAAGAAAGCTAATATTCGGAAAAAATCACGGCGAAGGTTCCAGGCCAATCGGAGTTACGGATCTCCATATATACGCGAAACGGTGATAATAGAGACAAAAAACAGAACGCAGAATCAGAGAGAAACAGAGAGATAGATCCAATCTCGGAGGGGCTCTCGCCCCTCCCATGCCATGGAGGCCAAGGACCAGAGGGGAAACCCTTCTCCCATCTAGGGAGGAGGTCAAGGAAGAAGAGGAAGAAGGGGGGCCCTCTCCCCCTCTCCTCCGGTGGCACCGGAACGCCGCCGTGGACATCATCATCACCGCGATCTTCACCAACACCTCCGCCATCTTCACCAACATCTCCATCACCTTCCCCCCTCTATCTACAGCGGTCCACTCTCCCGCAACCCGCTATACCGTCTACTTGAACATGGTGCTTTATGCTTCATATTATTATCCAATGATGTGTTGCCATCCTATGATGTCTGAGTAGATTTCCGTTGTCCTGTCGGTGGTTGATGAATTGCTATGATTGATTTAATTTTCTTGTGGTTATGTTGTTGTCCTTTGGTGCCCATCATATGAGCGCGGCCGTGGATCACACCATAGGGTTAGTTGTATGTTGATAGGACTATGTATTGGAGGGCAAGAGTGACAGAAGCTTCAACCTAGCATAGAAATTGATGCGTACGGGATTGAAGGGGGACAAATATATCTTAAAGCTATGGTTGGGTTTTACCTTAATGAACGTTAGTAGTTGCGGATGCTTGCTAATAGTTCCAATCATAAGTGCATAGAATTCCTTACTCCAGTGGCCTCTCCCACATAATACTTGCTATCGGTCTAGTAAAGTAGTCAATTGCTTTAGGGACAATTTCGCAACTCCTACCACCACTTTTCCACACTCGCTATATTTACTTTATTGTGTCTTTACTTTAACAGCCCCTAGTTTTTATTCTCATGCTCTTTATATTCGTGCAAGCTTATCCAAAAACACCTACAAAGTACTTCTAGTTTCATACTTGTTCTAGGTAAAGCGAACGTCAAGCGTGCGTAGAGTTGTATCGGTGGTCGATAGAACTTTAGGGAATATTTGTTCTACCTTTAGCTCCTCATTGGGTTCGACACTCTTACTTATCAAAAACTATTGCGATCCCCTATACTTGTGGGTTATCACAAAGGCAATGTCACTTTTCATGTTAATGGTAATGAGCACACGGTACACTTTCCAAGGAAACAACCTCAAGTCCACAGTATCAATTCTATTAGAAAAATTCCATCGATTATTTTTGGAGGTTTTGAATTTCCTCTTCCTACTGTCAAGAAGAAATATGATATTCTTATTATTGGGGATGTGCATATCCCCATTGAGGTAACATAGTGTCATTCAAAATTTCTCCGGTTCCATGTTATTCAGAATGAGTTTGTTAACAAGACCTGATCAACCTTGTTAGTGGATTCCTTTTGATGAGCATGAGATGGATGAAACTAGAAGGCACAACCTTCTGTTCCCTCTTTCTACTTTCTGTTATTTCGTTGAAATAAAGCAAAAATAGTATTTTTCTGTCTGTTTTCTGATTTATCCATGCAATATAAAAATACCCCGAAAATAAAAGTTCTCCAAATGCCCTGAAAATGTAATATGATTTTTTTCTAGAGTATTTGAGAATATCTGGCATTGAGAACACAACAGGGGGAGCAATTACCTGGCCACGAGGGTCCAGGGCGCGCCCCCTGCCTCGTGGGCCCATGGTGGCTCGCCTCCACTTATTCCTGCACCCACACACTTCTTTTTCCTCCCAAAAAAATCACCATCCAGCTCAAGCACGAGTTGTAGCTCATTTTGCTGCGATTTTCGATCTCCTTGCTCAAAGCACCTCTCACAAAACTGCTTGGTGAGATTGTTCCTTGGTATGTGACTCCTCTGTTGGTCCAATTAGTTTTTTTCTAGTGCTTTATTCATTGCAAATTTGTGCTGCCTAGGTGGCCATGTTCTTGAGCTTGCATGTCAAATTTATATGGTTCCAAGTAGTTCTAATGCATGATATAGTCTCTAGGCACTTGTAGGAGTAGTTGCTATCAATTTTGTTGAGTTTGGTTCACTTTTATTTGAAGTTACTAAAAATTTCAGAAATTTTTCAGAGGAATGAATCACCTCTCCAGTATCGCTTAATCTTTGACAGACGTCGTGCTGTTAGTATTATTCTCCCTGCTCCTGCCTTCTTTGATTATCGGGCAAAAGGAAGATATGTTATTACCAGAGAGGAGGCAGATGAGTACGAGAGGAGGGCGGAGGCAGCTCGCTGCCACGCTGCAGCTCAGGAGGCGATAGCTGCTGCATCTCAGTACGACCCCGGCTACAACTATGGATATCTGCCAGGCCATCCGTGGCAATAAACCAACTTAGGCCAAAAGCCTAAGCTTGGGGGAGTACGTATCTCCCACCGACATTACATTTATGTTCACACACTCATTGCTAGATGTCGGTGCTCATACTCTTTCACTGTAATATCCATGCTAGTTTATTTTCTTTTTCTTGCTTTCTTCTTGCGTGTTTGTTAAACCTTAAGAAAAACAAAAAAGTTAGTTTACCTTTCTTGTTGTAGTAGTAATAATTAAAAAGAAAACCCAAAAAGATTTCCTGTTCTTCTTTTGCTTGTTGGGAGCTTTCCCGTGTGAATAGTTTTATTTCTTTTCTTTTCTTTGGGGGTCGATAGGAGAAGACCATGATTAAATTGTTAAAGTGGCTCTTATATGCATTATTGTTGATTTAACCAAGGGCCCATATTGCCTTGTCTTCTCCTGTTTATTGAATGCTTGCAGATTCCAGCTTAGTCCAGTGCACGTGCACTCTTATTATTTTCACATCGTTCGGTCATGCAAGTGAAAGGCAATTATGACGATATATGATGGACTGACTGAGATGAGAGAAGCTAGTATGAACTCGACCTCTCTTGTTTTTGTAAATATGATTAGTTCATCGTTCCTGATTCAGCCTATTATGAATGAACATGTTTCCAATGACAATTAGAGATCATAGTTGCTTATGCCATGCTTGATTAGTATGAGTTATAATGGTTTACCTTGCGTGCCAACATGCTATTAAAATGGTTGTGATGTGGTATAGTGGGATGGTATCCTCCTTTGAATGATTTAAGTGACTCAACTTAGCACATGTTCACACATGTAGTTGAAACAAATCAACATAGCCTTCATGATATTTATGTTCATGGTGGATTATATCCTAATCATGCTTGTACTCAATGTCTATTAATTTTAATGCATGTTCATGACTGTTGTCGCTCTCTAGTTGGTCGCTTCCCAGTCTTTTGCTAGCCTTCACTTGTACTAAGCGGGAATACTGCTTGTGCATCCAATCCTTTAAACCCCAAAGTTATTCCATATGAGTCCACTATACCTTCCTATATGAGGTATCTACCTGCCGTTCCAAGTAAATTTGTATGTGCCAAACTCTAAACCTTCAAATGAAATTCTGTTTTGTATGCTCGAATAGCTCATGTATCAACTAGGGCTGTCCGTATCTTCCATGCTAGGCGGGTTATTCTCAAGAGGAGTGGACTCCACTCCTCACTCACGAGAAAATGGCTGGTCATCGGGATGCCCAGTCCCATGCTTTATGCAAACTAAATCAAAATAATTGCAAACAAAACTCCCCCTGGGACTGTTGTTAGTTGGAGGCACTCGTTGTTTCGAGCAAGCCATGGATTGATGCTTGTTGGTGGAGGGGGAGTATAAACTTCACCATTCTATTTGGGAACCGCCTATAATGTGTGTAGCATGGAAGATATCGCCATCTCTTGGTTGTTATGTTCACAATGAAAGTATGCCGCTCAAAATATTATTTATCTCTGCTTTAAAATCAAACTCTGGCACCTCTACAAATCCTTGCTTCCCTCTATGAAGGGCCTATCTATTTACTTTCATGTTGAGTCATCACCTTCTTATTAAAAGCACTAGCTGGAGAGTGCTGCTGTCATTTGCATTCATTACTATTAATTTATATTGGGTATGACTATGAATGGATCTCTTTTACCATGAATTATAATGTCTAGTCAGTCCTTGATCTTTAAAGGTGCTCTGCATTTATGTTTTGCGGTCTCAGAAAGGGCTAGCGAGATACCATCTTATTATATCATATCATGATTGCTTTGAGAAAGTGTTGTCATCCGAGATTTATTATTATCGCTCGCTAGTTGATCATGCCATTGACATGAGTAAACATGAGACCTAAGAGTTATTGTGAATGTGGTTAGTCATAATCTTTGCTGAAAACTTGAATGTTGGCTTTACATATTTACAACAACAAGAGCAAACATAGTTTGTAAAAGTTTTTCTTTATCACTTTCAGTTTATCAACTGAATTGCTTGAGGACAAGCAAAGGTTTAAGCTTGGGGGGAGTTGATACGTCTCCGTCGTATCTACTTTTCCAAACACTTTTGCCCTTGTTTTGGACTCTAACTTGCATGATTTGAATGGAACTAACTCGGACTGATGATGTTTTCAGCAGACTTTCCATGGTGTTATTTATGTGCAGAAACAAAAGTTCTCGGAATGACCTGAAACTCCACAGAACATCTTTTTGGAAAATAAGAGAAATACTGGAAGAAAAATCCACGTCAGGGGGCCCACACCCTGTCCACGAGGGTGGGGTGCGCACCTACCCCCCTGGGCACGCCCCCTGCCTCGTGGGCCCCCTGACGCTCCACCGACCTCAACTCCAACTCCATATATTCACTTCCGGGAGAAAAAAATCAGAGAGAAGGATTCATCGCATTTTATGATACGGAGCCGCCGCCAAGCCTTAAAACCTCTCGGGAGGGCTAATCTAGAGTCTGTTCGGGGCTCCGGAGAGGGGAATCCATCGCCGTCATCATCATCAACCACCCTCCATCACCAATTTCATGATGCTCACCGCCGTGCGTGAGTAATTCCATCGTAGGCTTGCTGGACGATGATGGGTTGGATGAGATCTATCATGTAATCGAGTTAGTTTTGTTAGGGTTTGATCCCTAGTATCCACTGTGTTCTGAGATTGATGTTGCTATGACTTTGCTATGCTTAATGCTTGTCACTAGGGTCCGAGTGCCATGATTTCAGATCTGAACCTATTATGTTTTCATGAATATATGTGAGTTCTTGATCCTATCTTGCAAGTCTATAGTCACATACTATGTGTTATGATCCGGCAACCCTGAAGTGACAATAATCGGGACCACTCCCGGCGATGACCATAGTTTGAGGAGTTCATGTATTCACTATGTGTTAATGCTTTGGTCCGGTACTCTATTAAAAGGAGGCCTTAATATCCCTTAGTATCCGCTAGGACCCCGCTGCCACAGGAGGGTAGGATAAAAGATGTCATGCAAGTTCTTTTCCATAAGCACGTATGACTATATTCGGAATACATGCCTACATTACATTAATGAATTGGAGCTAGTTCTGTGTCACCCTATGTTATGACTGTTACATGATGAACCACATCTAGCATAATTCTCCATCACCGGTCCAATGCCTATGAGCTTTTCACATATTGTTCTTCACTTATTTACTTTTCTGTTGCTATTGTTACAATCACTACAAAACCCAAAAATATTACTTTTGCTACCATTACCGTTACTTCCATACTACTTTGCTACTAAATACTTTGCTGGAGATACTAAGTTATCCAGGTGTGGTTGAATTGACAACTCAACTGCTAATACTTGAGAATATTCTTTGGCTCCCCATGTGTCGAATCAATAAATTTGGGTTGAATACTCTACCCTCGAAAACTGTTGCAATCCCCTATACTTGTGGGTTATCACCCTTCAAAGATAAAGGGAAGACCTTCTTCTTGATAACATCATCGGGCATACTTGCAAGCTTAAATAATCCACAAACTTCATCCACATAGATTAGGTGTAAATCAGGATGCAATGTTCCATCTCCTTCAAAAGGATTAGCTAGCAGTTTCTCTATCATACCCGAAGGAATTTCAAAGTAAACATTTTCATTTTCAGTAGGTTCAGTAGGTTGAGGAGCAACTCTTTGCTCTATTGGTCGGGGTGAAGATACCCCGAACAAGCCCCTCAGAGGATTACTTTCCATAGTAACAAGTGACAGTAAATTTCAGCACACTATATAAATTTTCCCTTACCAAATTCCACCTACCAAAGGCGCTTCACTCCCCGGCAACGACGCCAGAAAAGAGTCTTGATGACCCACAAGTTGTTGGGGAATGTATTAATTTCAAAAAAATTCCTACGCACACGCAAGATCATGGTGATGCATAGCAACAAGAGGAGAGAGTGTGTCCACGTACGCTCGTAGACCGAAAGCGGAAGCGGAAGCACAACGCGGTTGATGTAGTCGTACGTCTTCACGATTCGACCGATCAAGTACCGAACGCAGGGCACCTCCGAGTTCAGCACATGTTCAACTCGATGACGTCCCTCGAACTTCGATCCAGCTGAGCTCTGAGGGAGAGTTCTGTCAGCACGACGGTGTGGTGACGATGATGATGTTGTACCGATGCAGGGCTTCGCCTAAGCACCGCTACGATATGACCGAGGTGGATTATGGTGGAGGGGGGCACCGCACACGGCTAAGAGATCCAAGGGATCAATTGTTGTGTCTCTAGGGGGTGCCTCCCTCCCCGTATATAAAGGAGTGGAGGAGGGGGAGGGGGCCGGCCACCCTTGGCGCACCCCTGAGGAGTCATACTCCCACCGGGAGTAGGACTCCCCCCCTTCCATGTTGGAGTAGGAGAGGAGAGGGAAGGAG
>NC_041390.1:608684221-608719419 GCF_002162155.2 Triticum dicoccoides
GTCTGCCTCTCCTCTTCCACCACTTGGGCCCATGAGGCCCAATAACCTCCGGGGGGACCGGTAACCCCCCAGTACTCCGGTATATATCCGATAACCCCCGGAACCATTCCGGTGTCCGAATATAGTCGTCCAATATATCAATCTTCATGTCTCGACCATTTCGAGACTCCTCGTCATGTCCGTGATCACATCCGGGAATCCAAACTACCTTCGGTACATCAAAACACATAAACTCATAATATAACCGTCATCGAACTTTAAGCGTGTGGACCCTACGAGTTTGAGAACAATGTAGACATGACAGAGACACGTCTCCGGTCAATAACCAATAGCAGAACCTGGTCAAGTGCAAAACTAACGGAATGGGTCAAGTCAATCACATCATTCTCCTAATGATGTGATCCCATTAATCAAATGAAAACTCTTTGTCTATGGCTAGGAAACATAACCATCTTTGATTAACGGGCTAGTCAAGTAGAGGCATACTAGTGACACTCTGTTTGTCTATGTATTCACACATGTATTATGTTTCCGGTTAATACAATTCTAGCATGAACAATAAACATTTATCATGATTATAAGGAAATAAATAATAACTTTATTATTGCCTCTAGGGCATATTTCCTTCAGTCTCCCACTTGCACTAGAGTCAATAATCTAGATTTCACAGTAATGATTCTAACACCCATGGAGTCTTGGTGCTGATCATGTTTTGCTCGTGGAAGAGGCTTAGTTAACGGGTCTGCAACATTCAGATCCGTATGTATCTTGCAAATCTCTATGTCTCCCACCTGGACTTGATCCCGGATGGAGTTGAAGCGTCTCTTGATGTGCTTGGTTCTCTTGTGAAATCTGGATTCCTTTGCCAAAGCAATTGCACCACTATTGTCACAAAAGATTTTCGTTGGACCCAATGCACTAGGTATGACACCTAGATCGTATATGAACTCCTTCATCCAGACTCCTTCATTTGCTGCTTCCGAAGCAGCTATGTACTCCACTTCACATGTAGATCCCGCAACGACGCTTTGTTTAGAACTGCACCAACAGACAGCTCCACCGTTTAATATAAACTAGCATCGACGTAACCATTTACGACGAGCTCTTTGTCACCTCCATAAACGAGAAACATATCCTTAGTCCTTCTCAAGTATTTCAGGATGTTCTTGACCGCTGTCCAGTGATCCACTCCTGGATTACATTGGTACCTCCCTGCTAAACTAATAGCAAGGCACACATCAGGTCTGGTACACAGCATTGCATACATGATAGAACCTATGGCTGAAGCATAGGGAACATCTTTCATTTTCTCTCTATCTTCTGAAGTGGTCGGGTATTGAGTCTTACTCAACTTCACACCTTGTAACACAGGCAAGAACCCTTTCTTTGACTGTTCCATCTTGAACTAATTCAAAATCTTGTCAAGGTACATACTCATTGAAAATCTTATCAAGCATCTTGATCTATCTCTATAGATCTTGATGCTCAATATGTAAGCAGCTTCACCGAGGTCTTTCTTTGAAAAACTCCTTTCAAACATTCCTTTATGCTTTGCAGAATAATTCTACATTATCTCCGATCAACAATATGCCATTCACATATACTTATCAGAAATGCTGTAGTGCTCCCACTCACTTTCTTGTAAATACAGGCTTCACCGCAAGTCTGTATAAAACTATATGCTTTGATCAACTTATCAAAGCGTATATTCCAACTCCGAGATGCTTGCAACAGTCCATAGATGGATCGCTGGAGCTTTCATATTTTGTTAGCAACTTTAGGATTGACAAAACCATATGGTTGCATCATATAAACTCTTCTTTAATAAATCCATTAAGGAATGCAGTTTTGTTTATCCATTTGCCAGATTTCATAAAATGCGGCAATTGCTAACATGATTTGGACAGACTTAAGCATAGATACGAGTGAGAAACTCTCATCGTAGTCAACACCTTGAACTTGTCGAAAACCTTTTGCGACAATTCTAGCTTTGTACATAGTAACACTACTATCAGCATCCGTCTCCCTCTAGAAGATCCATTTAATCTCAATGGCTCGCCGATCATTGGGCAAGTCAATCAAAGTCCATACTTTGTTCTTATACATGGATCCCATCTCAGATTTCATGGCCTTAAACCATTTTGCGGTATCTGGGCTCATCATCGCTTCCTCATGTAGGGTAACGCAGCAGAAAACAAAAAATTTCCAACCTACGCACCAGCCCAGGACCACTATGGAGACTGCATACATGGTTTGATCTTTTTCGTTACTGACTCGTAGCGCAGCGGGAAGTAGAGTAGATGACGATCGGCGGTGCAGATCCCCGCAGCTAGGATTTACAACCTCCCAACCACGAGGATGTATACCCTCATCTGCTCCTCAGACAGCCCTCCGGGAGGCGGTCGAACAGTCCCCCAGACGGTGTTGCGGACAGCCCTTCGGGAGGACCTTCGAAACTCGGACGGTCACTCGGACAGCCCTTCGGGAGGACTCACAGAACTCGGACCATCACTTGGACAGCCCTTCGGGAGGACCTTCGAAACTCGGACGGTCACTCGGACAGCCCTTCGGGAGGACTCACAGAACTCGGACCGTCACTTGGACAGCCCTTTGGGAGGCATTCTCGAACAGCCCCTTGGGCACTAAGATCGAAACTACAACCTCTGTATAGAGTTGCACACATACGGTGTCATCTATCCGGCAGGGCTTCGCCGTCCAGAACTAGTTCCCACCGGAACCCAGACAACCTTTCGGCTTTACGAAACTATTTCACGGGGAGGGAGAGAGAAGCCAGATCATTGCAATGGCACTTGTATGTGAGAAAGAGTGAGTGTGGAGAGTGCCTCTCCACCTCTATTTATAGGAAAACCCAAGGGGTAGGGGACACATGAAAAACCCAAAATGTCCACACTTTATGTCACACATAAAAGGGCATAAAGGGCATAAAGGGATGACAAGTGGAGCCCCATGGAGGAGCTGCACCCTCCAACGTCCCACCCTCATGGGGCCCCCCAAAGGGGGTTCCTTGATCCCCGAGTCCTTCTAGAAGCCTTTTGGGAAAAGCCCCAAAAGGTGGCTTTCCATAAATATCCCAAAAAGCACTTTCACTATTCATGACGACATTTTTCAGCGTCCGTTCGAATTGAAAATATTTATGTGGGATTAGAACATTTCCAGTACCCACCATAATGATTTTCAACGCATTCTGGAACAATTCCAGTTTAGTGATTTTCATCTGCGAAAAGCATCTGAACCGGTTCCAGCAACTCCGAAACATTTCCGTTTTTTATTTCTGAAAATTCCAAAAAGTTTCCAGAATGATTCTAGCATCCTCCAAGAATTATCAGGCATGTGCCGAAACCATTTTGACTTAATGGCATACCCCGAAACAACTATTTCGGTTTCACCGAAACTCATCCGGTGACCTCTCTCTGCGGAACTTTTCCACTGTCCGAAACTTTTTCGATGATTTTCTCTTAGACTCCCTGTCTAGTATTCAGCAGATAGATGACCCTTAAGCGTGTGACCCTATAGGTTCGGTGAAGTATAGACATGACCTGGAACCCCTTCCGATCAATGATCAACATCGGAGCCGTGGACACCCATATTGACCCCTATACCCACATGAATAAATATTCGAGTGAACCTCCAGTTGCAGTGAGCTATTCCTGTTGCTTCGTGATATGTCACAAACACCCGAGGTGAGATTTGTTGCATCCCCGTGGATGAACCATTTGTCCACCATGCAAGTTACCTCATTACCGGTTTTGTTCTCTTTTCTCGTTTCCGTGTTCCGGCATCCCAGTGATCAAATCACACTGTGTCTGGCCAGACGATGATGGATACCTTAATACCGAGAGGGCCCGAGAATATCCCTCCATCGTCGGAGGAGCAAATCCCAATCTTGAGCAATCAAGTTACTTGACACACTTTTCCATGAACCCGTAACCCGCCGTAATAGCCACCCATTTATGGATGACGTTTAACAAACCCCAAAGTTCATGAAGCAAGCATGAAGAAACTCGATACTCTCATGGTCTAAGGAATTATGCAAACGTTAACCATCTCTGTGTTATGCACCATTAACTTGTGACGAATGAATCTCATAGCATAACATCAATCCGGGTCGACTCAACACAAATGTTCTCTTAACATTGTGCCCTCAAAGTTGTTGGCATTGACATGCCCATGATCAGGAAAACAGAACCATCATGCAACACTTGAGCTAGTCTTAGAGGCCATACTAAGAATACTTCTTACCGTTTATTATTCCACATGTGCATATGAGGCTTCCTCCGAGCCTCGTGGATATTGCAGACTCGAGAATCATTGCAGTTATAGCATGGAACATAAACATAATTATGAACTCGGAGATAAATAATATCATTTATTATTGCCTCTAGGGCATATCTCCTACAGATTCCCACTTGCACTAGAGTCAATAATCTAGTTAATGTTAATGCACTTTACACCTATGGCATACTGGTGTAAAAAATCCTTTGCATGTGGTATAGCTGATGTCCATCGGATCTGACAATTTCAGCTCCGTGTGTATCTCTGCATATCCTCGCATTTTCATGCTTTCACAAAATTCATATTTTGTGTGGACTTGGCGTTGTATGTATGTGAAACATAGGTCGAACCTGGATTCCTCAGACTGAGTTATGGAGCAACTACCTGCAGTAGTGTCCCATTGACAAAAGACATCTTGGAACCATACTAAGTTCATGAATGAACTATATGATTCAACATCTTCTTTTGTCGCTTCTAAAGCGTCAACATACTTAGTCATTTGTTATAGAATTCACCACAGTATCCTATTGGGAACAATTTCCAACTACCGTGCCACCATATTGTGTATTACACAAAACCCTTAACTTAAATCAAAAATCGCATGGAGAAGATGAAGACTGTATTGACGTAACATTTTACAACGAACTCTTCATGATCTCCGCTTGCGAGAAAACATATCATCAGTACTTACTCTAGTACACAATGACATCTTTCACGGTTGTCCCACAATCAGTACTTTGATCACTTTAGTATCCATACTCGCAACACCTTGGGAGTATCGGACATATCTGGTTGTTTTACATACCATGGAATACATGATTAATCCAAGCACAAAAGTGTGTGGAATCTGCATCATGTATTTTGCTCATCAGTGTTTTGGGACACCGAGTCTTGCAAAAAAAACTCTTCCATGTGACTCCGGCAAGAATCACTCCTTGGCGGTTTTAAATGCTAAAAGGTTTTAGCACCTTGTCAATATGTAGTCATTGCTTAGCCCTATTAGGTAAATCTATATCCATAGATCATTATGCCTAATATTGAGGCTATTTAGCCTAAGCACTTCATAAAAAAACTATTTTCAAATGAATTCCTAATTCGTGTCAAGAAATTTATTTCCAATTAACAATGTGTCAAGCACACAAGGTTTTTAGAAATATTACTATGCTCCCACTTACTTTCTTGAATTACAAGCATCTTCGTTACCCATTGATGAAGTCAAACCCCTTTGACCATTTCATCAAAGCACGAAGATTCCAACTCCACTTTGCTCTCTTCTGCCCATCACTGGAACTCTGAAGTTTGCACCCTTACTAGCATCCTTTGGATAGACAAAATGCCTTGGACTGTAACACATGCAAGTCCTTGGTTTCATTTTCATCAGATGGAAATCCTATTGTCATCCATGTTTCGTATCTCATGATTGAAATATGTATTAATTGCTAGTTCAACCCGAACCGACTTTAAGCATCGCTACGATGAAAACAACCTCATCGTAGTCAACTCTTGAACTTGTTATTTCAACAAGTCATGCTTTATGGATAAAACATTTTTGTCCGTATCAGTTTTAAGTTCCATTAATATTCGTTAGACACTAAGTCTTCCGAAAGGTGTATCAAGGTTTTAATCTTGAATCACTTATATGGAAACTAACTCGGGTTGCATTGGCATTTAGCCAATTCCGGAGTCAGGGCCCATCAACGCTTCCTTGTGTATCATAGGTATAATGTTGTCTAACAACAATATCTCGTTTGCGCACCTGAGAGGTTTGGACGAGCCTTGCCTACGTGGTTCAGCTGCAAGTTCGACCAAAGTTCATACATTTTATTGTAGAGACTTCCGTATCAGTCGCAGTAGGAAACTGTGGAATTACTTCCAAGGTCTCTTTCCTTTGATCTGATGATGAAGATACTGTTTATCTCGTCGAGTTTCACTATTCTCCCACTCACCTTTCTGAAAGAACCATTCTCTTTAAAAGCACACCGTTTCACGGCAAAACTATTTGCCTCGGTATAGTGAGGGAGGAATACCCAACATTTTGGTATAACCTACAAAGTAGCACTTGTCTGATTTGGAGTAGGTTTGTAACCTTTTACACAAGCCCCATATTTCAAATGTTAAGAAAAGATATAACTGGTTGGGCATACCATACCATGGCTTCATTTCAACAGACCCGATGTAGCTCTTTTCAGTGTAAAAGCCGCAGTCTCTAAAGCATCACTTTAAAAGGGATAATGGCAAATTTATTTATGTCATCTTTGACCTTACCATGTCATAAATGGTTAGATTACATCTCCATGGACTTTCCACTTGCAGTGGTGTTCCGGGAGGTGCAAGTTATGAAACCCCTTTCACAACTCATCAAACATTCACTAAACATGTAACTCAAATATTCCTTTGTGCAATCAAATTGCAGAAACATAATTTTCTTGTTACAATAACTTCTACTTCATGTTTGAAAACCTTTCGAATGATTTCAAAAGATCTAGACTTATGTATCATCAAGTAAATATCCATATATATACATCAGTCATTTCTGAAGATAAATAAATCCACCACTAACAACACTTATCGGACTACACACATCAAATGTATGATCACTAATAAGTTTGTTGTTCATTCCTTATGGCCTATGAACGGTATTTTAGTCACTTCACTTTTCGGAGGAAAGTTGCAAGTGTCAGATGATTCAAAATCAAAAAGACTTCAAAATCCATCATAATGGAATTTTCCATGCAGGTTTCTCCAATGTGACCAAATGTAGTGCCACACTTGTGTGGTATTCTTTTAGTCTTGCGACATTTAGCGTGAGTGTTATGGATGTATCATATTACCATCAATATTCATAACATACATCCCATCTTGGATAGAAGCATGGCCCTTCACGTTATTCATAATACTTAACAACAATTGTTGTTTTTATGAACAACTCTTTTGCAACAAACATTGTGCAATGGGCTAGAGTGTATGAAACTCTAAAATGAATTATGAAAGTAAACCCATAGGTATTGTATTATTATCAATATTCATAACGTACATCTCATTCATAATGAAAGTATGGCCCTTGTGTTATTCATAACATCGAACATAAAAAGTTCTCTTATGAACAACCTTCTTGCAAGATACCTTATGCAATGGGCTAGAGTTTGTAAAACTCTAAATGAATTATGAAAATAAATATAGACGGCAATACACCGATGGAAGGTATAGTAACATTTACTATGTTCCCTGTGTATACCTTAACCTCATTTCTGGCTAGTCTTTTTAGGCCATAGTAGCTCTTACAATGATTCGCAATTCAATGCAATCAAGCGGGTATCTTTGTGATTAACTCACAATACCCAAGAATTAGTGATTAACACGTTTAACCATAATTCCCAAGAACTATATCTTTGACCAGCCTACTATACATCAAAAACTTGTATGACATTCATACATGAGCTGGATATTCCAGTCATCTTTCTTTCTGCCTTTATACTTCTAATAGTTTAACTTTTAGTATTTCTCCTACTCGCAAAAGAAGCACCCAACTTAAGAGTGGCGTTAGCCCCGGACTTCCTAGGCGTGTAAGTCATACTAACACCCTTTGGACACTTCCTTTCTCTTTAAGTTGTTGTTTTATTCACCTTTCATTATATGACATGCGTTTTTCTGGATCCCTTTCCCAACAGTCAAATGCATAGTAAACATTTTTACTAATACTTGCAAACAAACATTGCTTTGTTTGTATCTGAAAATAATTTTCAGTTCCATGAATATCATATAACTATCCCAACTTTCGAGTTTTGGGTTTCATGGAAGCAAACATATTCCACTTGACCGTAACAGAATTCTAGCTTTTGGATCGAAGGACGAGAGTCACATGATCCATAGCATTAGCGGGAGGATACGGAAAGCATGCGATAGGAAAAAGTCCTTCTCGACACTTTTGAGGACAATCCTCATATTACGTTACCAATCATAAAGTTTTAACCAGATATTTAACAGCTATTCAATTTTAACAGGGAAAGGGGAATCGCGAGCCATTATTCTACATCTATTTTGCAAGAAACACTTAGACAATGTTCATAATTAATTGCACTGGGAATTAAACATGTTAATTCAACAGTGCGCTCCCACTCAAATCAATATCTCTCATAATTAATTTTGAGTGATACAAGATCCAGATTTCAATTCATCACCATAGAATCATCATCTCATAATGGGAATTTCAATCGGTAGGCCAACTTGCCGATCACATCTCTATGTGACTCTTGCTCATCTTTCGATGCGTGTGTTCCGAGCTCAGGACGATCCTGCCATGAACGTCAAGACAACCAAGTGATCTTGCTGCGAGGTCTGACCTCACCTGCCTAACACTTCTCTAATCGTTCGTACCCATGCATCCATGGCGCACCCCGAAAAGATAGGTGCCGTGACAGTGCTACACTTGGGAGAACACTAACTACTTGATATTTTAGTGAGAGATCACCCTAATAAAAAGCGACTACCACGCAATCAAAAAGGATGCATCAAAGGGATAAACATCTCAGGCAATTCATAATAGCATGATATGGTATAGCCCTTTATGACAGAGAAGTCTTTCATTCCTTCGTCTTCGGCATTCGCGTCGGTGTTCACCTTCACAAAGATTGCCACCACCTTGTCGATGCACCAGATAATATTGCTATCTCTATAGCTAATAAAATAAGTGCATTACTTAAGGTTGACACACAGGTCATTAAAGTGACAATCATATGGCTCCAGCCATCATGTCGAATCATGACACGCAGGTCATGTTAACTACATCATATAGTCATCTCATACATAATCAAATTGAATATGAGCATTGCTATACCACATCACATGCACATCCTGCAAAACCAAGTTAGACGCCTCTAATCGGTTTATGCAAAATTTTATTTTATGTGGCTTCTAAGGTTTTGACTTAAACTGCGGCTACCAACGGTTTATCATCAAGTATGATTATTCAAGTTGCTAGATTAACATCTTGGGGTGTATGAAACACGAGATAATTAAATCTCGAGCCCCATACTAAACTTTGTCATACGCATGACCCCCGTGCAGATCATATCTGCAATGCCCTTTCATCTGTGAATTTCATCTTTCTTTTGACTACGGCAGAACCCAAAGAACTGATGGCACTTCCATGATCAATCAGGATCACGGATTGCTAGAACTTTGTCAAATTCCACCATGCTGTCTCAAGATTGAGCAAACACAAATTCTAGGGAAGCAACAAGAACGTCGGGTAACAGATTTCATCTATCACCCACAAAAATAATTTCCAGCAATAGATCTCATCTACTACCTAATTATATTATGCAATACCCATACATCTCCATGTATTCTAGATCGAAACCTGCATCTACGCATAGCACGGATAGCCACTGTAGGGTAACGCAACAGAAAACAAAAAAATTCCGACCTACGCACCAGCCCAGGACCACTATGGAGACTGCATACATGGTTTGATCTTTTTCGTTACCGACTCGTAGCGCAGTGGGAAGTAGAGTCGATAACGATCGGCGGTGCAGATCCCCGTAGCTAGGATTTACAACCTCCCAACCGCGAGGATGTATACCCTCATCTGCTCCTCAGACAGCCCTCTGGAGGCGGTCGAACAGTCCCCCGGGCGGTGTTGCGGACAGCCCTTCGGGAGGACCTTCGAAACTCGGACGGTCACTCGGACAGCCCTTCGGGAGGACTCACAGAACTCGGACCGTCACTTGGACAGACCTTCGGGGGGCATTCTCGAACAGCCCCTCGGGCACTAAGATCGAAACTATGACCTCTCTACATAGTTGCACACATACGGTGTCATCTATCCGGCAGGGCTTCGCCGTCCAGAACTAGTTCCCACCGGAACCCAGACAACCTTTCGGCTTTACGAAACTATTTCGCGGGGAGGGAGAGAGAAGCCAGATCATTGCAATGGCACTTGTATGTAAGAAAGAGTGAGTGTGGAGAGTGCCTCTCCACCTCTATTTATAGGAAAACCCAAGGGGTAGGGGACACATGAAAAACCCAAAATGTCCACACTTTATGTCACACATAAAAGGGCATAAAGGGCATAAAGGGATGGCAAGTGGAGCCCCATGGAGGAGCTGCACCCTCCAACGTCCCACCCTCATGGGGGCCCCCCAAAGGGGGTTCCTTGATCCCCAAGTCCTTCTAGAAGCCTTTTGGAAAAAGCCCCAAAAGGTGGCTTTCCATAAATATCCCAAAAAGCACTTTCACTATTCATGACAACATTTTTCAGCGTCCGTTTGAATTGAAAATATTTATGTGGGATTAGAACATTTCCAGTACCCACCATAATGATTTTCAATGCATTCTGGAACAATTCCAGTTTAGTGATTTTCATCTGCCAAAAGCATCTGAACCGCTTCCGGCAGCTCCGAAACATTTCCGGTTTTTATTTCTGAAAATTCCAAAAAGTTTCCAGAATGATTCTGGCACCCTCCAAGAATTATCAGGCATGTGCCGAAACCATTTTGACTTAATGGCATACCCCGAAACAACTATTTCGGTTTCACCGAAACTCATCCGGTGACCTCTCTCTGCGGAACTTTTCCACTGTCCGAAACTTTTCGGTGTCCGAAACTTTTTCGATGATTTTCTCTCAGACTCCCTGTCTAGTATTCAGCAGATAGATGACCCTTAAGCGTGTGACCCTATAGGTTCGGTGAAGTATAGACATGACCCGGAACCCCTTCCGATCAATGATCAACATCGGAGCCGTGGACACCCATATTGACCCCTATACCCACATGAATAAATATTCGAGTGAACCTCCAGTTGCAGTGAGCTATTCCTGTTGCTTCACGATATGTCACAAACACCCGAGGTGAGATTTGTTGCATCCCCGTGGACGAACCATTTGTCCACCATGCAAGTTACCTCGTTACCGGTTTTGTTCTCTTTTCTCGTTTCCATGTTCCGGCATCCCAGTAATCAAATCACACTGTGTCTAGCCAGACGATGATGGATACCGTAATACCGAGAGGGCCCGAGAATATATCTTCATCGTCGGAGGAGAAAATCCCAATCTTGAGCTATCAAGTTACTTGACACACTTTTCCATGAACCCGTAAGCCGCCGTAATAGCCACCCATTTACGGATGACGTTTAACAAACCCCAAAGTTCATGAAGCAAGCATGAAGAAACTTGATACTCTCATGGTCTAAGGAATTATGCAAACGTTAACCATCTCTGTGTTATGCACCATTAACTTGTGATGAATGAATCTCATAGCATAACATCAATCCGGGTCGATTCAACACAAATGTTCTCTTAACATTGTGCCCTCAAAGTTGCTGGCATTGACATGCCCATGATCAGGAAAACAGAACCATCATGCAACATTTGAGCTAGTCTTAGAGGCCAGACGAAGAATACTTCTTACCGTTTATTATTCCACACGTGCATATGAGTCTTCCTCCGAGCCTCGTGGATATTGCAGACTCGAGAATCATTGTAGTTATAGCATGGAACATAAACATAATTATGAACTCGAAGATAAATAATATCATTTATTATTGCCTCTAGGGCATATCTCCTACACCTCATAGTTCGTAGGTTCGTCATGGTCAAGTAACATGACCTCCAAAACATGATTACTGTACCACTCTGGTGCGGATCTTACTCTGGTTTACCTATGAGGTTTGGTAGTAACTTGATCTGAAGTTACATGATCATCATCATTAGCTTCCTCACTAGTTGCTATAGGAGTCACAGGAACAGATTTCTATGATAAACTACTTTCCAATAAGGGAGCAGGTACAGTTACCTCATCAAGTTCTACTTTCCTCCCACCCACTTCTTTCGAGAGAAACTCCTTCTCTAGAAAGGGTCCATTCTCAGGAACGAATATCCTGCCTTCGGATCTGTGATAGAAGGTGTACCCAACAATTTCTTTTGGGTATCCTATGAAGACGCACTTCTCCGATTTGGGTTTGAGCTTATCAGGTTGAAACATTTTCACATAAGCATTTTAACCTCAAACTTTAAGAAACGACAACTTAGGTTTCTTGCCAAACCATAGTTCATACGGTGTCGTCTCAACGGATTTAGATGGTTCCCTATTTAACGTGAATGTAGCTATCTCTAATGCATAACCCCAAAAACGATAGTGGTATATCGGTAAGAAACATCATAGATTGCACTATATCCAATAAAGTACTGTTATGACATTCGGACACACCATTACGCTGTGGTGTTCCAGGTGGCATGAGTTTGTGAAACTATTCCACATTGTTTTAATTGAAGACCAAACTCGTAACTCAAATGTTTGTCTCCGCGATCAGATCGTAGAAACTTTATTTTCTTGTCACGATGATTTTCCACTTCACTCTGCAATTCTTTGAACTTTTCAAATGTTTCAGACTTATGTTTCATCAAGTAGATATACCCATATCTGCTCAAATCATCTGTGAAGGTCAGAAAATAACGATACCCGCCGAGAGCCTCAACACTCATCGGACCGTATACATCAGTATGTATTATTTCCAATAAGTCAGTTGCTTGCTCCATTGTTTCGGAGAACGGAGTTTTAGTCATCTTGCCCATAAGGCATGGTTCGCAAGCATCAAGTGATTCCAAAATCCCATCAGCATGGAGTTTCTTCATGCGCTTTACACCAATATGACATAAACGGCAGTGCCATAAATAAGTTGCACTGTCATTATTAACTTTGCATCTTTTGGCTTCAATATTATGAATATGTGTATCACTACGATAGAGATCCAACAAACCATTTCCGTTGGGGTGTATGACCATAGAAGGTTTTATTCATGTAAACAGAAGAACAATTGTTCTCTAACTTAAATGAATAACCGTATTGTAATAAACATGATCAAATCATATTCATGCTCGACACAAACAACAAATAACACTTATTTAGGTTCAACACTAATCCCGAAAGTATAGGGAATGTGCGATGATGATCATATCAATCTTGGAACCACTTCCAATAAACATCGTCACTTCACCCTTAACTAGTCTTTGTTCATTCTGCAACTCCTGTTTCGAGTTACTACTCTTAGCAACTGAACCAGTATCAAATACCGAGGGGTTGCTATAAACACTAGTAAAGTACACATCAATAACATGTATATCAAATATAGCTTTGTTCACTTTGCCATCCTTCTTATCCGCCAAATACTTGGGGCAGTTCCGCTTCCAGTGACCAGTCTGCTTGCAGTAGAAGCACTCAGTCTCAGGCTTAGGTCCAGACTTGGGTTTCTTCTCCTGAGCAGCAACTTGTTTGCTGTTCTTCTTGAAGTTCCCCTTCTTCTTCCCTTTGCGCTTTTTCTTGAAACTGGTGGTCTTATTGACCATCAACACTTGATGCTCTTTCTTGATTTCTACCTCTGCAGCCTTTAGCATTGCGAAGAGCTCGGGAATTGTCTTATCCATCCCTTGCATGTTATAGTTCATCACGAAGCTCTTGTAGCTTGGTGGCAGTGATTGAAGAATTCTGTCAATGACGCTATCATCCGGAAGATTAACTCCCAGTTGAATCAAGTAATTGTTATACCCAGACATTCTGAGTATATGCTCACTGTCAGAACTATTCTCCTCCATCTTGCAGCTGTAAAACTTATTGGAGACTTCATATCTCTTAATCCGGGCATTTGCTTGAAATATTATCTTCAACTCCTGGAACATCTCATATGCTCCATGACGTTCAAAACGTCGTTGAAGTCCCGGTTCTAAGCCGTAAAGCATGGCGCACTAAACTATCGAGTAGTCATCAGCTTTGCTCTGCCAGACGTTCATAACATCTGGTGTTGCTCCTGCAACAGGTTTGGCACCTAGCGGTGCTTCCAGGATGTAATTCTTCTGTGCAGCAATGAGGATAATCCTCAAGTTACGGACCCAGTCCGTGTAATTGCTACCATCATCTTTCAACTTTGCTTTCTCAAGGAACACATTAAAATTCAACAGAACAACAGCACAAGCCATCTATCTACAACAAACATAGACATGCAAAATACTATCAGGTACTAAGTTCATGATAAATTTAAGTTCAATTAATCATATTACTTAAGAACTCCCACTTAGATAGACATCCCTCTAATCATCTAAGTGATCACGTGATCCAAATCAACTAAACCATAACCGATCATCACGTGAAATGGAATAGTTTTCAATGGTGAACATCACTATGTTGATCATATCTACTATATGATTCACGCTCGACCTTTCGGTCTCAGGGCCATATCTGCATATGCTAGGCTCGTCAAGATTAACCTGAGTATACTGCGTGTGCAAAACTGTCTTGCACCCGTTGTAGATGGACGTAGAGCTTATCACACCCAATCATCACGTGGTGTCTGGGCACGACAAACTTTGGCAACGGTGCATACTCAAGGAGAACACTTTTATCTTGAAATTTAGTGAGAGATCATCTTATAATGCTACCGTCAATCAAAGCAAGATAAGATGCATAAAAGATAAACATCATATTCAATTAATATAACTAAGTGATATGATATGGCCATCATCATCTTGTGGTTGTGATCTCCATCTCCGAAGCACCATCATGATCACCATCGTCACCGGCGCGACACCTTGATCTCCATCGTAGCATCATTGTCATCTCGTCAACTATTGCTTCTACGACTATCGCTACCGCTTAGTGATAAAGTAAACCAATTACAGGACGATTGCATTGCATACAATAAAGCGACAACCATATGGCTCCTGCCAGTTGCCGATAACTCGGTTACAAAACATGATCATCTCATACAATAAAATATAGCATCATGCCTTGACCATATCACATCACAACATGCCCTGCAAAAACAAGTTAGACGTCCTCTACTTTGT
Source organism: Triticum dicoccoides (assembly GCF_002162155.2). Taxonomy (NCBI): domain Eukaryota; kingdom Viridiplantae; phylum Streptophyta; class Magnoliopsida; order Poales; family Poaceae; genus Triticum; species Triticum dicoccoides. Next base: position 608,699,349 of record NC_041390.1, read on the forward strand.
TGTTGCAAGTTTTACGTGGCTGCTACGGGCTGAGCAAGAACCGTTCTTACCTATGCATCAAAACCACAACGATAGTTCGTCAAGTTAGTGTTGTTTTAACCTTCTCAAGGACCGGGCACCTGTGTGCAAAGCACGTCGGTAGAACCAGTCTCGCGTAAGCGTACGCGTAATGTCGGTTCGGGCCGCTTCATCCAACAATACCGCCGAACCAAAGTATGACATGCTGGTAAGCAGTATGACTTGTATCGCCACAACTCACTTGTGTTCTACTCGTGCATATAACATCAAGCATAAAACCTGGCTCGGATGCCACTGTTGGGGAACGTAGTAATTTCAAAAAAATTCCTACGCACATGCAAGATCATGGTGATGCATAGCAATGAGAGGGGAGAGTGTGTCCATGTACCCTCATAGACCGAAAGCGGAAGCGTTAGCACAACGGGGTTGATGTAGTCATACGTCTTCATGATCCGACCGATCAAGTACCGAACACACGGCACCTCCGAGTTCAGCACACGTTCAACTCGATGACGTCCCTCGAACTCCGATCCAGCCGAGCTTTGAGGGAGAGTTCCGTCAGCATGACAGCATGGTGACAATGATGATGTTCTACCGACGCAGGGCTTCGCCTAAGCACTGCTACGATATGACCGAGGTGGATTATGGTGGAGGGGGGCACCGCACACGGCTAAGAGATCCAAGGGATCAATTGTTGTGTCTCTAGGGGGTGCCTCCCTCCCCGTATATAAAGGAGTGGAGGAGGGGGAGGGGGCCGGCCACCCTTGGCGCACCCCATGAGGAGTCCTACTCCCACCGGGAGTAGGACTCCCCCCCTTCCATGTTGGAGTAGGAGAGGAGAGGGAAGGAGAGAGAGGGGGAAAGGAAAGGGGGGGCACCCCCCCTCCTTGTCCAATTCAGACTTGGGGGGGAGGGGCACGCGGCTGCCCCTTGGCCGCCTCTCCTCTTCCACCACTTGGCCCATGAGGCCCAATAACCTCCGGGGGGTTCCGGTAACCCCCCGGTACTCCGGTATACATCTGATAACCCCCGGAACCATTCCGGTGTCCGAATATAGTCGTCCAATATATCAATCCTCATGTATCGACCATTTCGAGACTCCTCGTCATGTCTGTGATCACATCCGGGACTCCGAACTACCTTCGGTACATCAAAACACATAAACTCATAATATAACTGCCATCGAACTTTAAGCGTGCGGACCCTACGGGTTCGAGAACTATGTAGACATGACCGAGACACGTCTCCGGTCAATAACCAATAGCGGAACCTGGATGCTCATATTGGCTCCCACATATTCTACGAAGATCTTTATCGGTCAAGCCGCATAACAACATACGTTGTTCCCTTTGTCATCGGTATGTTACTTGCCCGAAGATTCGATCGTCGGTATCTCAATACCTAGTTCAATCTCGTTACCGGCAAGTCTCTTTACTCGTTCCGTAATACATCATCCCGCAACTAACTCATTAGTTGCAATGCTTGCAAGGCTTAAGTGATGTGCATTACCGAGTGGGCCCAGAGATACCTCTCCGACAATCGGAGTGACAAATCCTAATCTCGAAATACACCAACCCAACAAGTACCTTCGGAGACACCTGTAGAGCACCTTTATAATCACTCAATTACGTTGTGACGTTTGGTAGCACATAAAGTGTTCCTCCGATAAACGGGAGTTGCATAATCTCATAGTCATAGGAACATGTATAAGTCATGAAGAAAGCAATAGCAACATACTAAACAATCAAGTGCTAAGCTAACGGAATGGGTCAAGTCAATCACATCATTCTACTAATGATGTGATCCCATTAATCAAATGACAACTCTTTGTCTATGGCTAGGAAACATAACCATATTTGATTAACGAGCTAGTCAAGTAGAGGCATACTAGTGACACTCTGTTTGTCTATGTATTCACACATGTATCATGTTTCTGGTTAATACAATTCTAGCATGAATAATAAACATTTATCATGATATAAGGAAATAAATAATAACTTTATTATTGCCTCTAGGGAATATTTCCTTCACAAGTGTAGGGGATCTATCATAGTCCTTTCGATAAGTTAGAGTGTCGAACCCAACGAGGAGCAGAAGGAAATGATAAGCGGTTTTCAGCAAGGTATTCTCTGCAAGCACTAAAATTATAGGTAACAGATAGTTTTATGATAAGATAATTTGTAACGAGCAACAAGTAACAAAAGTAAATAAAGTGCAGCAAGGTGACCCAATCCTTTTTGTAGCAAAGGACAAGCCTGTACAATTTCTTATATAGAGGAAAGCGCTCCCGAGGACACATGGGAATTATCGTCAAGCTAGTTTTCATCATGTTCATATGATTCGCGTTCGGTACTTTGATAATTTGATATGTGGGTGGACCGGTACTTGGACAAGCATCCCACTTATGATTAACTCCTATTGCAAGCATCCGCAACTACAAAAGAAGTATTAAGGTAAACCTAACCATAGCATGAAACATATGGATCCAAATCAGCCCCTTACGAAGCAACGCATAAACTAGGGTTTAAGCTTCTGTCACTCTAGCAACCTATCATCTACTTATTACTTCCCAATGCCTTCCTCTAGGCCCAAATAATGGTGAAGTGTCATGTAGTCGACGTTGACATGACACCACTAGAGAAGAGACAACATACATCTTATCAAAATATTGAACGAATACCAAATTCACATGACTACCAATAGCAAGACTTCTCCCATGTCCTTAGGAACAAACATAACTACTCACAAAGCATATTCATGTTCATAATCAGAGGGGTATTAATATGCATATAGGATCTGAACATGTGATCTTCCACCAAATAAACCAACTAGCATCAACTATAAGGAGTAATCAACACTACTAGCAACCTACAGGTACCAATCTCAGACTTAGAGACAAGAATTGGATACAAGAGATGAACTAGGGTTTGAGAGGAGATGGTGCTGGTGAAGATGTTGATGGAGATTGGCCCCCTCCCGATGAGAGGAGCGTTGGTGATGACGATGGCAATGATTTCCCCCTCCCGGAGGGAAGTGTCCCCGGCAGAACAGCTCCGCCAGAGCCTTAGATTGGTTCCGCCAAGGTTTCGCCTCGTGGCGGCGGAGTCTCGTCCCGAAAGCTTGCTTATGATTTTTCTTCGGACAAAAGACTTCATATAGTAGAAGATGGGCACCGGAGGGCCACCAGGGGGCCCACGAGGCAGGGGGCGCACCCAGGGGGGTAGGGCGCGCCCCCACCCTCGTGCCAGGGTGTGGGTCCCCTCTGGTATTTTCTTCGCTCAGTATTCTTTATTATTTCCAAAAATAACTTCTGTGGAGTTTCAGGACTTTTGAAGTTGTGCAGAATAGGTCTCTAATATTTGCTTCTTTTCCAGCCCAGAATTCCAGCTGCCGACATTCTCCCTCTTCATGTAAACCTTATAAAATAAGAGAGAATAGGCATAAGTATTGTGACATAATGTATAATAACAGCCCATAATACAATAAATATCGATATAAAAGCATGATGCAAAATGGACGTATCAGTCCAACGCAACATCGATATTCTGCAACCTAGTTTGGCTGACAAGGCGAGAACCTCTCTACATGCAAGAGCTTCAAGTGTCGTGGGGTCATCACTTCGTTGAAAACGACAACCGAATAGCCAAATAATCTCCCATATGATATCTGCATATTAATTTGACTCCACTCCTCTCGCTTCCCACTACACCATCAACATTAACTTTCACCAAGTCTCTTAGGGGAGGCAACCAACGATGAGCACTATCTCGTCCAACCTTGCTGCACTTATTTTAGGAGTAGGTAGCTAGGGCATGCAACTCAGATAGATATGACCAAACCTATTTGTGGAGTATGGGCTCTGGAACACTGCTTCGTGCATAGCTCTCTATCATGCTGACTAGATCGCCCATAATGTTACTATCATCTTTGTGAACTGTTCATGGGATAATGAACTGTTCAGCTAAACAATTCAGTTCTTTGCACAAGGCTCATGGTTTACATTCATTTTAACAACAAGTTCATCGTCATACATCGCCATGGCTTCCATGTTGCGATGATGGAGCAAATCAGTCGTCAATAGCGATTATCCGCCAGCAACCAAACACAACTTTGAGCGTAGCAAGGACTGAAATCTTCCATATAGATGTCCAACCATCAGCCTCACTTTTAGCATTAAAGTGACCAGCTTGATTCTCTAGCCAATTCTCCCTGTTAATCATGGTGGTGACCAACATCCTGTATGTCGAACACACAATAAATATCCCCTTTCGGTTTGGTTGGCAGCACCAAAAATTTGTTATGTTTCGAGTATAGAAGGGAATTGGTAAGATCGCGTAGCATCAACCGAGAGGAAATTCTTCGTCACAAGTTCTTCATTCCGTATTGCTGATGAAGGTATAAATAGTTCCAAAACTAGTTGAGGCAGGTTCTAGACTAGCGACATGATAGGCTGAAGGAGATAAATTTTGGGTCCAATGTTTGTATCTTTCCTATTTTTTTATCCTTCGAATTAGTCCGTGCAAACTTATTTCCCTGCCATCCAAAATCGCTCGCCAAATCTGACGTGGGTGAGAGCCTAGCTCAACTTGAAGAAAAGATCTTTCGGGAAGTATGCAACTTTTAAAATTCTAGCGCTGAGAGAAAAAGGCTCCTAAACAATCCTCCAAACTTGACTGGCACGAAGTGCTAAGTTAAATAGCTCAAGGCCGCAGAAACCCAGTCCACCCAAGTATTTGGGTCTGTCATGGCAGACCTTCCTGGCACCTTGCCTGCTGCCCCACCACAACTTAATGCGAGAATTTAACCACAACTTTTAGTAAGACATCCTTTCCCCTAGCCGAGAGACTCTTTCCCATTCACCCTTTTATCTTCTCCCAAATACGATCATTGTCTTGTTCTTTGAATTCCCTACATCTGTTGGCATGTCAAGATATCTCTCATTTAATTATTTATTAGGAACAATATACCTTTTAACATCTTCTCTTGTACTTTGGGAGCATCCTTTACTGAAAAAATGGATGATTTTTCTCGATTTACCCTTTGGCCCGATGCTTGACAATAGGCATTCAATAGATTTGATACTTCTTATGGACTTTGTACACTTGACTTGAAGAATAATAGGTTGTCATCTGCGAATAATACGTGGTTCAACGGGGTGTCGATGGAGCCACCGTAATGCCGCTGAGGATTGTGATCTCGATTTCAAAATGCACGAAAAGGCTCTTCACTGCTAACAAGGAATATAAGATGATTTAGACTGTTCAAGATTGTTTCCATTAAAAAGGACAGTAAAGGAAAATGAGCTAACCATTCCCATAACCATAGATATCCATTGGGTTGGAAAACCCAATCCTTTCCCTGATAACTTGCAATATGCCCATTCCATTCAGTCATATTCAACTTTTTCGAGAATCACCCTAGAGTTTTATTGCATGATGTCAACCGGAATACAACAACTATAGGGAATGGCGAGGTTAGCCACAAGTGACTGCCACTCTCCAAAGATGTTAAGGCTTTAACCAACACATGGGCTTCAGTATTGCATGCATGCATTTCATGTCCAAGCTCGACTCTCTGAAACTGATTCCTCTTGGCGTTGGACTCATGGATGATTGCACTATATTTGCATGCCTTCTGCTCCATGATGTTCTTGACAACTTACACACATTGTGTAGCCACATGAACACTTGAAATATTCAAATCAAAAGCCAAAGACAATGCCTCGCTGAACTGCCTCTAGTGTCTCCGAATCAGCTAAATCATCAACAACAACTGCAGATGCTCCCGTGAATTTGCCCCTATCATCCCTACAAACATCGTTGACTGCACCCCATTCACCTGGTCCCGAGAGGCCCCTGTCAACATTTATTTTGGCACACCTAGAGACCGGAGCAATCCATTTCCTCTCCTATACCCTGGCTAGAATTGCCGGACTTCTTGGAGCCACTTCTGCCATCTCTAAGTCCTGCAGGAACCTTTGAATGAAGTAGAAGGTAGATAGTGGGCTCTGAAAATTTTGCTCATATATCGCCTTCCTCCTAGCCCACCAGATCACCCAAAGTGTCACAAGAATCTGAATCATCTCCCTATGTGGGATTGATTCCACTAGTTGAAACAACTAAAGCTTCGGGTCATCATGCTTGTTGGCTGAGAGAAAATCAATCAAGTCTTCATCCATCAGCGACCATATACACTTTGCCATATTACACTCTAGGAGAGCTTGTCTCCATGTATCAGTCCCTCCCTGACAGATAGTGCACTCCTCGGAATCAACCATATTTCGATGCTTTCGTCGCCCGTCGGGAGCGATGTTCCAGCCAAGCACCATGTAGAAACCTTTAGTTTCGAGGGAACCTTTACACCCCACAACATCGACTCTGTTACTTGGAAAAAAGGTATATTAGTGTGCCCGCAACTTACCTAGTACTCCCTCCGTTCCTAATAAATACTTGTCTTTCTAGTCATTTTAACAAGTGACTATATACGGAGCAAAATGAGTGAATCTACACTCTAAAATATGTCTATATATATCCGTATGTAGTAGTCATTTGAAATGTCTAGAAAGATAAATATTTAGAAACGGAGAGAGTATTTGGCAAAGCGCCTATTTGTGCACCAAGCCCAAACTCAGATACCACCACCGGTGTGCAACATGGCTTTCTCTACCTTGGTCTAGTCTAGCCCCCCAGACCCGCCAGGCCCGTACTTGAACCGAAACCAAAACCGGTGTCCGTAGGATTGAATCCATAGGAAAATGCCCATGACTATACCTGGTCATGGGAAACCCGACCCAAAATAGCCCAACCCGGTCTTGCCCAAGGGCCTGGGCCTAGGCCTAGGTTTTGAGCCCGAATGACATGGCGGGCTAGGGCTGGGCTTAACATATGTGTGTTTTAGGGAAGAGGCCCAACCTGAGGCCTGACGGGCTTTTCCACTGGCGGGTCAGGCTCAGGCCTGTATTCTAGGCCCAAAGGCCGGGCGGGCCTAGGTTTTCTGTTGTGGGCTTTTTTAGGCCCGACCCCGTCTGAGTTATGGCCTGATATACCCGTGACTAAACACGGGCATGGACAGCCCGGCCCCGAGTTATGGCCTGGTATACCCGTGACTAAACCCGGGCATGGACAGCCTGGCCCGAATAACACGGGTCAAGCCGGCCCGGGCTCGGGACTTGTTTTGCAACCAGAAAGATAGTTCGGGCTAAGCTCAGGCTTCTCTATTTCTGTATTTCGAGCTGGGCTTGCACCACGTGCATACACTAAAAAACAACGTTCAGGCCGGGCTTTTAGGCTTCGGGCTAGATTTTGGGTCGGGCACAGGCTTGAAAACAAAGAGTATTTCAGGCTTCAGGCCAGGCTCGGACTTGAGAAATGAAGGTCGGGCTTTTACAAGCCCCGCCCGACGTTTGCCCGGGTTTACCCGTGACTGTACCATTGTTCGCGCACGCATGACGCAATGACGCATGTTCGATTCACGTTGACAAAACGGGACGGCACGTGGACGCAATCACGGCACTGTTCGTCAAACGGCGCCCGTCCCTTTCGTCGGGCGTCCGTCCTCTCGAAGGATGCCGCCGTCTCATTCCAGCAACAAGACAGGCCTTCTAGCAGCTCGGCTTACGCTACGTTGGGCATGGCCGGAGTTCCCAATGACCAACACTCCCCCTACGCTTCGATCCGTCCGCCCGCCCGCCATGGACGCGGCCCAGCGCTGCCCCCGGCCGCCTATATATAGGCCACGCGTCCTCCTTGCAACTCCCCTGGTTGGTGGCGGTGATGAGCAGCGAGCGCGTCGACAAGTGATTGAGATCGCCATGGGGTCCTTGGAAGGCGACGTGGCCACCTCGCCCTCGCTGTCCAGCACCGGCAGCAGCGGCACCGGCGCCGGCAACGACAACCATGGCGGCGGCGAGGTGAGGATATACGCCTGCTTCGCGCACGGCGCGTCCAACAGCCTCGAGTGCTACGAGCCGGGCGCCAACACGTGGCGCCGCGTCGGCGGCCTCCCGGGGGTGCCCCACGGCCACGTGCTCAAGGGCTTCGCCGTCGTCGCCGTCGCCGAGTCCGTCTACGTCATCGGCGGCCGCCTCTGCCGCAGGGAGGCCGTGCCCGGCGGCGACTACCGCGACACCGACGTGGGCGTGCGCGCCGACGTGCTCCGCTACGACGTGCGCCGCGGGGAGTGGCGCTGCTGCGCGCCGCTGCTGGTCCCGCGCGTCGACTTCGCGTGCGCGCCGTGCCGCGGCAGGATCTGCGTCGCCGGCGGGCTCTGCTCGCTCTCCGGCGCGCGGGGCACGGCGGCCGCCGAGGTGTACGACCCGGAGACCGGCCGCTGGTCGCCGCTCCCGGACATGAGCACGCTGCGGTACAAGTGCGTGGGCGTGACGTGGGAGGGCGGGTTCCACGTGGTGGGCGGCTTCGCCGAGAGCACCACGCCGGCGGCCGCGCCCGGCGAGGCGCAGTCGTCGGCGCTGGAGCGGAGCTCCGCCGAGGTGTTCAACTGCGCTCGCGGCGTGTGGGAGATCATCCCGGGGATGTGGCAGCTGGACGTGCCGCCCAACCAGATCGTGGCGGTGGCCGGCCGGCTCTTCAGCTCCGGCGACTGCCTCAACAGCTGGAAGGGCCACGTGGAGGTCTACGACGGCGAGCTCAACATCTGGAGCGTCATGGACCACTCGGCGCTGTCGGACCTGGCGCTGCTCGCCAGCAACCTGCCGCCATCAGCGCAGCAGCTGTACCTCACCATGGCCGTGGTGGGCACGCGGCTCTTCTTCCTCGCCGGGTACGAGATCGCCGGCGACGACGACGAGAGCTTCAGGACGGTCTCGCTGGTGCACAGCTACGACACCAGCGCCGCGCCGGGGCTGGCGCCGGCGTGGAGCAGCTTCCAGCCCAAGATGGACCATGACAACAACGTCGAGGACGGCAGCAAGGAGCTCTTCAGCCAGTGCTGCTCCGTGCAGCTCTCCAGCTGATCAACTGCAGGCCTCAGTCCAGTCCAGTACACACAGTCAGTCCGTCTGTATCATGGTTTTTATTACCATGAAAAAAAAATTGCTACTTGTGCTGTTGTGGTAAATTCGTGTGACTGTATTTTTCCTTTCTTTGTGGAGTGGACAATGGAGAATATATATAAACATGGAATGATACTTTATATATTTATATGAATGCAAGAAAACACAAGTATCTGGAAAATGAGAATAACTGACGGCATAATATAGAGGCGAAAACTTGCAGACAATGCATCATGGGATCATTTTATCGAAGGTTCAGAGATTCGAGTTATCAGGTTCAGCAAATTGCTCATGACTGATGATTTAGTCGACGTGCCATCAACCCAAGGAGCGTATGAGTTATGCCCGAGGGAGAAATGGATGATACAAACCATCAAAACAGCCACTAGACATCTTTACAGATGCTCTTGGCGAACAAATGATGGTATTCGTCGATCTCATGCCGCAGATTGTTTATGAGCAGACAAGCTATGGTTACTACACGCTCCACTATTTCAACGTTAATTGAACACTGGAGACTAATTCTTCATACCAAAATGAGTCGAGTTACCTGTAAATAAACAGATACCGGAATGTAAGAGGCAGGCCAAATTTACTTCATAGGTTGATAAAAACAGAGCAAAAGTTCGTTGTAAACTCACTCTTGCATGCTATGACCAGCATCAGGCCATCTATCTGACTGTAAGGGTTTGGGTTGCTTGCATTACAACGTTGATGAGTTCCAACTTGCATCAACAGCTTGCAAAATTCTCTGATGAAGCAACGCTCCGGAACAAGCTATTATGCCTCTGTCCAAACCCTCCAAGTAAACACCCCTGGAAAAGTCCAACGGGCAACCTCCGGCATCTGTTACCACTCCACCAGCCTCTTGAATGATGACCACCCCTGCGGCGTGATCCCATATCTTCTCCTTGTATCCAGCTCTAGCAAATTTCATGAAGATTTCAGCATCACCTCGTGCTATTGCAGCATATTTCACCATGCTGTACACACGCAGAGGCTGGTTTCTGGAAAACAAGCACACGAAAATAATCAATAACCAGCACCCAAAAGCTAAAGCTTGCAACCTGCATGCAGATGACACGGAACAAGAGAAAAATGCCAGCACCACTTCATTCTAATGGCCATGTAAACTGGTACCCTATTCGCTATTCAGCAATACCATATGCCAACTAGCACATGTAAATCTATAAAATAAATTCCACACTCTAGTGAAATAATATTATCATGGTTAATAAAAGTACCACATAGACAGCGAAAAAAAAAAACTGACCTTAAGCCTACACTATGGGCAAGTCCTGCAGTGAAGGAATGGCTCGAGTTGGCTTTCTCAACAGGTTCACAGAATGTTGCTGAAACTGGATCACTGACGGATGATACTTGAACCTCCCTTGAGTTATGCCAACTAAGCATACCGAAGTCATGAACCAATGGCTGCATCCAAGCCTGGCCACATCCTTTGTGAGCATACATCACGCAACCCTTGTTCCACGATCCTGATGTAGGGGGAGCAACCTTAGACATCAACCTGTAGTATCGTTGGTGGTAGTTGAGCCATTCCTTCTTCATTGGATAATTTGGGCACCCGAGAACACCAAGCACAACTTCCCCGTCTTCAATTAAGGCGAGGGCAATGGCGTATTGGTCCCCACGCACAAAACCAAGTGTGCCATCCACAGGATCAAGCACCCAAAATCTTCCTTTTGGACCCCCGGTAGAGCTGCACTTCCGTATAGCTTGAAGAACATCGTGAGCCCCGAGGTCTTTCTCCGGGGATCTCAGCCCATACTTTGGAGCTTCAACCAGGCAACCATTGACTGCAGAGACAACAGACTCAAGCAAAGCCGTGCCGTCGCTACTAGACAGTGTCTTATCATCTTCCTCTGCTACGATCGACACACTTTCATCACCAAAGCAATCTGAGAGTAGCCAGCTGACTGTCGCTTGCACGCCCCAATCTGGCATAAGGAATACAGATGGATTTATTAGGAACTAACCACCACAAACACCCAATTTATTGCATAATATTTATACATCCAATTCCGGGCACTCAGTGACGTCACGAGTAGACAAAATTTGTTGCACAATAATATTCATATATGGGCCATTCCTGATATGTTGGAACTTGAAACACCCACTATATTTCAGTGTGAGGTTGCAAGCTGAATTGCATTTGCAGCCCACTATCAGTACTGTAACAGGTCAGCCAGTATATATCAGTGCAAACACGCAATCTTATTTATCGAATGGGGAAAAAAGATTACCACACTTGCACAATTCAAAAGTCAACACTCAACACCAATAATTTAACTAAGCAGTATCCCGTTTAGGCATTGAGACTCACTGTAATAGTAATATAAATTTACCAATACAGCAGAGTTCAAGTTTGACTAACTTGGGTGCTAACTGTATTCAGGGTGTGTAATGAAATGTTTTGAATACTGAACGCTACTAGTAATAATACTCAGAGTGGCAGTACGAACCGGCGACGGTGACCGGAGAGCGGTCGAGCTTGGAGTGGACGCCGGCAGAGCCGGAGCCTGGGTCCGCAAGGAGCAGCGAGTCCTGCACCCGCTGGCACAGCGTGCAGGCCACCTGGACGACGCGCACCGCCGCCTCCATCTCCTTGGCGTAGTCCTTCTTCCCCCCTCCTCCCCCGAGGCCGCCGCCACGGCAGTCCCACAGCCACTCGCGGTCCGCCCCGACCCGGAGCCGGCCGGCCGCGCCCAGGGACAGCGCCGGCGACGCCGAGGGCGGGGACGACGGGGCGCAGCGGCTGCGGCGCCCGCGCCCACTCCCGCGCTCCAGCCCGCGCCAGTCCGGCGGGGACCGCGGGAAGCCCCGCGCGGCGGCGGAGGAGGGGGAGGGGGAGGGCGCGGCGGCCCAGGCGGAGAGGCGGAGGCCGCCCATGGCCGGCGGCGCCAGAGCCCCGAAATAGACAGACGGCGCGGGCGGCTCAATCAATCCGAACGTGAACCCTACCCCGCGCGCCCTCGCTCGCTGGCTGGCTCTTCGCCCGCTGCTTCGATCCGATATGTACTACTACTAGCCGGAGCCCGGGTGTTCCGAGATGCTTCCGCGCCCACCTTCCGTTAGCCGCCGCCGCCCGCGACTGGTGAGCGGCGCAGGCCCCGGGCCGATGCCGTGGGTGGTGACGAGCTCCATGATGCCATCATCCTCTACCCTTTCCCCAACTCTGTATCCTGTTCCCACCCCCACCACCACTGGCCGCACGACGGCACGAGCACAGCAAAACAGCACGCGCATTTCTGGAATCACTTTATGGCTTTATGCCGGCACAGCCCAATCAACTACTCCCACTCCCTTCCTTCCGTAATGTATTGCCTAAACAGGGAGTAAATATTACTTTAAAGTTTGATCGAGCTTACTAAAAAAGCATCGACGGCATAGAAAAAAGCATGCAGGAAGTATTTTTGAAAAATATATTCTGTGATGGATCAAACTTACTAAAAAAATATCAATATCTGCAATATCAGATAAACTAACACATGAAAATATACTCTGTGATGGATCTAATTATATTGATTTAGTATTGTAGATCCTTCTTTTTTGCAACCATGGTCAAACTAGTAAAAGTCTTGATTCAAGACAAAGGTAATACTATGTGATAAAGAAGGAAGGAGTATAAAAGAAGGATTCTCTTTTCTAGAACCCGAAAAATGAAGAAATAATCAAGGGATAACGGCATCTTCAACACAGGTCCTCTTTTCTCCCCTATATGTTCAAACCGAACAGTCCGAACATGCTCAAGCCTCCAACGTGAACACCTATTTTGTGTCATGCTCGTATTGAGGCCTCTAAGCTTAGAGGAGGAGGAGGAGGAGGAGGAGGAGGAGGGGGACCTCATGACCCTGGAAGAGGTTGCGGAGAAGGAGGCACCCCCATAGGAGAAGGAGGCGATGGTCGTTGAGGTCGCGACTCCGAGCGCGGGCCAAACAACCTCTTCTCCATGGCGGAGGTGGAGGAGCAAGTCCGCCTCGCCCTACTGCAGGAGCACCACGCGATCGTGGTGCAAGGGAGGCAGAGCATGCAGATGCCACTGTCATCGTGGCGCTCGTTGATGCGGACCTAGAGCTCGTTGACGTGAACTGGTCGGTCTACACGTCCGTGCAAAGCACCTCACACAGTCGACCGCGAACACCGCCATCTCCGGATCAATGAGGTGTGGCACACCTGGCTCATCGAGGAGCTCGAGGCCAAGGACGATGACAGCGAGTGCCAAAGAGACACATCGGCGAACCCCGGGTTCACACGCGCGACCAATGACAATGAGGCCAACAGCTCTAGCGGGAGGTCATCGACCTCACCCCGGAAAGGAAAAGGAAGTAGTAGGATTTTTAGAGTAGTTTTTAGTTGTTGTTATTAAGCAATGTTTTACCCTAAAAAAACCTATGAATTACACTTGCAAAAAAAATCTATGAATTAGGATGGACAGCTGAATGCCCGCCTTCTTTGAAGGATATGGTTGAATGGTCATTCGACCATATGTCCATCAATACGTCACGAACAAAGGTGGGTTTTGTTAGTGATTAAATGGAAAGGAGGATGAGGAAGGTTAGCCGGTTACGCTATAAGTCAGGAGACATGAGCTCTTCGCAAAATAGCTCGACCCCATAATATAAATGTTTTTCTATATTTTGAAATACAAACAAATCTAAATCTAAAATGCAAATGCAAAGGTCATCTATTCAAAACCTCAGTCAGTCACATCCATGTTCGTTTGACTTTGACCTATGCCGTTGAAGATGCTCTAACCACGTTCTGCCGTCCAACTTTCTTGGGCCGGATCCAGTCGGAGAAGCCCGGCCCTATATCCGAGCAGAGCCGTGGAGCAGTGGCCTGCAGACGCGGAGCTCCCGAGAGCCGGAAGCCGGAAGCAAGTGAGCTGAGCCTGAGCGCAGGCCGAGGCAGACGGACGCGACGATGAGGGTGGTGGCGATCGCGAGCCCCGGCGGGCCGGAGGCGCTGCAGGTGCGCGAGGTGGACGACCTCCCGGCGCCGGGGGAGGGCGAGGTGCTCGTCGCGGTGGCCGCCGCCGGCGTCAACCGCGCCGATACGGTCCAGCGGCAGGGCCGGTACCCGCCGCCGCCGGGCGCCTCCCCCTACCCGGGGCTCGAGTGCTCCGGCACCATCCTCGCGCTCGGGGCCAACGTCCCCCCGCGCTGGGCCGTCGGCGACCAGGTGCCCTCCGTGCCCCCGTGGTGAATTTGGTGATGGCCGCTGCTGCTCTGAACCTCACTGTTGTGCATATGCTGTTTCGTTGCAGGTGTGCGCTCTGCTTACCGGCGGCGGGTACGCGGAGAAGGTGGTGGTGCCGGCGGGGCAGCTGCTCCCGGTGCCGGAGGGGGTGTCGCTGGCCGACGCCGCCGGCTTGCCCGAGGTGGCCTGCACCGTCTGGTCCACCGTCTTCATGACCAGCCATCTCTCCCCCGGCGAATCTTTCCTTGTAAGAAAACCTCTCTTGCTAATTTGCTCCCCCATGTGATGATCGCAAGCGGCTTAGCAATTCACTGCACTTGCTGCTTTGTGGGGATGAGACTGCTTGTGAATTTCTTTCACCGAGAATTGAGTCCGATATCTTTTGTCACAACAAATTGGCATGCTTCAGCTGACTGGGAAATAGCAAAGTACATGATGGCTATAAGAATGGAGTGTGAACTAGTTTAATTAGCAGTTACTCATATGCAAAGTGAGGTGAATTATCCTGGACTCCTGGCTGTATTATTACTGATGATTGGGTACCTCCAATGTATGCAGATCCATGGTGGATCGAGTGGAATCGGTACATTCGCTATACAGATTGCGAAGCACCTTGGTGTTAAGGTTTTTGTTACTGCAGGTTTGTCAGTTATACACTTACTAAGAGAAGAAATAAGATATTACCAAATCGTTTGTGAAACTGTGCTAGTAACTCTGTTATCCTATTCTAGGAAGCGAAGAAAAACTAGCTGCCTGCAAAGATTTGGGAGCTGATGTATGTATAAACTACAAAACCGAAGATTTTGTAGCACGCATAAAAGAAGAAACCGATGGAAAGGGTATGCTGCTGCTGCCCTTTTGTAATGTTTGATACTCCGATGCGTTCTTCTGTTATGGTGTTTGCTAGCCCCTGGTGTGTTACCTAGTCATACCTGTCAAGTTTATATACTCCTACATTAACAATAATACAAAATACCTTTACCAGGTGTTGATGTCATTCTGGACAATATCGGTGCATCTTATCTCCAGCGCAATCTGAACAGCTTAGCTGTTGATGGTAGACTTTTCATCATCGGTTTCATGGGAGGTGTTACAACTGAAGTGAACCTGCAGGCTATGCTTGCCCGAAGATTGACCATACAAGGTTGGATGGATATTTGTGATTTCAGTATTGCCATCTTATGTCGATGCTTGTTGTTTGCTTCATTATTTTACATGATTGTGCTATTTGTAAATGTCGTCGCTAATTTACCACTTGATTGAATTGCCATGATTTTGTGCAGCTGCTGGACTGCGGAACAGAAGCCTCGCTAACAAAGCCCAGATCGTGAGCGAGGTGGAGAAGAATGTGTGGCCTGCCGTCGTGTCGGGCAAGGTGAAGCCGGTGATTTACAAGACATTCCCGCTATCTGAAGCAGCTGAATCTCACAAGCTGATGGAGACGAGCTCCCACATTGGCAAGATACTGTTGATTCCATGATTGGGTATGGTGTGTTATGGTGTGAACTATCTGAAGCCGCTGTGAGCACTGTTTCCTGCAGTAAACTATGCAAGGAAATGTCCTTTTATATTGTAAGATAAACTGGATCTCGAAGTGCTGATGAAATTGGATATGTATCTTGACGACAACCAGTTACAATAAAATGTTGGAAGTTGGAAGTCTTGTTCATTCATCTTATGAGAGTGTCACTGATGTTGATATTTTTCTCTATAAATTTGATCAAACTTCACTAGATTTGACTTTGAGTTGAAAAATAAGTTTATACGCACCCGAAACGCTGACGTATGGTTCGGTTCATCGTCTCTGGGGCCGAATGAGCCGAAAGAGAAGTGGGGTAGCCAGCGGGGACCACGCAGCTAGCCGCCGGCGGCGGGAACTTTCCTCCCGTCTGTCGACCTCATGGGGGATATGAGACATGAGCAACCCACTCGCGGCCGAGCTGAGCAGGCAGTGAGAGCGACGGGGGAGATCGACACCGACGACGATGAGGGCGGTGGCGATCGCGAGCCCCGGCGGGCCGGAGGTGCTGGAGGAGAGCGAGGTGGAGGACCTCCCGGCGCCGGGGGACGGCGAGGTGCTCCTCAGGGTGGCCGCCGCCGGCGTCAACCGCACCGACACGGTCCAGCGGCAGGGCGGGTACCCCCCCGCCGCCCGGCGCCTCGCCGTACCCGGGGGTCGAGTGCTCCGGCTCCATCCTCGCCCTCGGGGCCAACGTCCACCCGCGCTGGGCCGTCGGCGACCAGGTAATAGTTTAGTTCACCGCCTCCTCTGTCCCTGCGCACCCTTTGCTGTCGCCGTGCTGTGAACCTTTGCATCGCGTGCAGGTGTGCGCTCTGCTTAACGGCGGCGGGTACGCGGAGAAGGTGGTGGTGCCGGCGGGGCAGCTGCTCCCGGTGCCGGAGGGGGTGTCGCTGACGGACGCCGCCGGCTTGCCCGAGGTGGCCTGCACCGTCTGGTCCACCGTCTTCATGAGCAGCCACCTCTCCCCCGGCGAATCCTTCCTTGTAAGAAATTCTCTCTTGCTGGTTTGTTGGGATTGCAGACCGATGAATCTGCCTCAGTCATCACCACATATGATTCCTACTACTAGGAGCTGAGCATTTTATTCAGTCACAACTCACAACAAATTGGCATGCTCTGACTAACTGAAAAACCACAAAGTACTGAATGATGCCAACTCGAATGGAGTGTGAAATGATTTAGTAGTCACTTGTACGCAGAAGTAGGTGCATAATTGGTGTTGTGGGAATTGAACTGGAACTAAATTTTCATGCCTATGTTTTTTGTATCTCCCATTGTATGCAGATCCACGGTGGATCAAGCGGAATCGGTACATTTGCTATACAGATGGCAAAGCACCTCGGAATCAAGGTTTTTGTTACTGCAGGTATGTTGCTGGGTACGGATGTATCTAACACTAAAACGTGTCTAGACACATCCGTATCTAGACTATCTAAGGCAACTAATTCGGGGCGGAGGGAGTACTAAAAAGTTTTCTGAAAGGGCAAGTAACTCTGTTATGCTCCTCCAGGAAGCCAAGAGAAACTAGATGCTTGTGCAGGTTTGGGTGCGGATGTATGCATAAACTACAAAACCGAAGACTTTGCAGCATGTATCAAAGAAGAAACTAATGGAAATGGTATTATCCTGCCATCCTCTTGTAATGCTTGATGCCCTGTGCAAAAATAAAACAAAATGTTTTGGCTTTCCCAAGTTATGCTTGGCAAGTTAATATACATGCATTCTGACCGTAATATGGGGAATATCTCTACCAGGAGTTGATGTCATTCTGGACAACGTCGGCGGATCATATCTCCAGCGCAATCTGGACAGCTTAGCAGTTGATGGTAGGCTTTTCATCATTGGTTTCATGGGAGGCAGCGTGACTGAAGTGAACCTGCAGGCGATGCTTGCCCGAAGATTGACCATACAAGGTTGCATTGATGCACACGATTTCTCGGCTTCTCGTTCTGCCATGTTTTTTGCCTGATAACAGATCTTATGTCGATGCTTTTTTCTTGTTTTATCTGATCGACAATTCCTAGATGTCGTCGCTAATTTTAGTAATGGATTGTATTGCTATGATTATGTGCAGTTGCTGGGCTGCGGAGCAGAAGCCTTGCCAATAAAGCTCAGATCGTCAGCGAGGTGGAGAGAAATGTATGGCCAGCCGTTGCGTCGGGCAATGTGAAGCCGGTGGTTTACAGGACACTCCCTCTATCTGAGGCAGCTGAAGCTCACAAGCTGATGGAGTCAAGCTCCCACATTGGCAAGATACTACTGATTCCATGACTGGGTATGGTATCCTTCAGCTTTGAGCAGTGTGTAACTCTGCATTGATGTGCTATCCTATCTTGTAAGTTGGTTCTTGAAGTGCTGATGAAAGTGGATATATGTATTGAAACCAGTTATAATAAGTGTTGGAACTTCGAAGTCGCTAGATTTGGGTTTGAAAAAGTGTTTCTTGGTTGAGGCGCCTGGCATAGTGTTCTTGATGATGATGCTCCTAGTTGAGATCCTACTGAGCAGGATTAGCACTGAACGGTGACAACCATGGTGCATTACTTTGCTCAGTAGGATTAATCCAGGCACCTGAATAGGTCGATGGAGGATTAGCACCTGTATATTTTGGATTGGGCAACGGTTGCATAAACAGAACTGAATAGGTTTATGACAACTGTATATTTTGGATTTGGCAACTGTTGCACTGTATATTTATAACCTGAATAGGTTTATGTAACCAGAACACTTGAAGAGAATTTCACAGCAAGTGATAACTGGTCAGAGACAAGAAGAGCAAGACAGGCCTCTGTTTGATTCCCCACAAGAGAATGAAAACATACAGTGGTCTACAGACCTTAATATGCCGCCTTTTAGGCCCACCCTGTGTAATCAGGTGGATTGGCAGGTTCAAGAAGAAAAGGAATGTCCACAGCCAAGATTTTTTACTTTTGAAACATACACCAAAGGAATTTGATATAACCAACACTACACTGCATATGTACAGCTGACAAGCATTTTTCTCAAATCCAGCACAAAACTTCTCTTCAAAAATGTACACTGAAAACACACTTATGCATTGCTACTCACAAGTGATTACTTCAAAAATTGTGCCCGGGTGTATAGGTCATTAAAAATTGCAAACACAAGTATCTTTGCTGCAGTCGCCATATCTACTATTACAAAGCTGCTCATTCTATCTGTCCTCACACCAATAATATGAAAAATGAGAAGGAAAACTAGTGCTAATCTGCCAGTGAAATGTACTTATTCCTGAGTAATATTCAATGGAATGGTGCAATTGCACTCCAGTTTCATGGATTCAGTCTGCCTCTTCAACATCTCATTATCCTGCAGTGATGGAGATGAGCTTAAGCAAGGCATGTACATAGGAGAGAGTGAAAATAAATGGAGAGGAAGCACACGGTCAAATGAAACAGGATACACAGAACTAGGATTCTGATACAGTGAGAAAATGCACTGAAAATTGCCCCAAAATTACCTTTTGTAACTCTTCAAATCTCTTGGTTGAATTAGACAGTGAGGTCTTGACCTACAAACAAAGAATGTCCCATAAGCATCGCAGACGTAAATCATGGGAGAATATTAGAGTGTACAGGTACATATACTGGCAATGGAACCAACCTTTAAAAGTTCATCTTGCAGGTCCCTGGTTTTCGCCAATTCCGTGTCGTATTTCATTCTCCATTCAGCGGATTCATCCATTGCCTCTAGGTTAGCATGCTCAAACTGCCTCCTGCAAAGATGATCCAGCAAAAGAATATACCAATAAACCGCTTAGCCATGACTCGGCCAAAACACCATCATAACATGAACAATAACATGAACACACATAGATGAAACTGTATGGACCTAGCTTAAAATTTCACAACCACTATGGGAAAAATCAAAATTAACAATGTTCTATATCACTATATGGACCAGGCAAACATAGCTTAGCATATGGCAGCCAAAATCTTGCTGAAAAGCAGACGGCAATGGTGCAGCGAAAATAGTCAAACAAATAAATAATGCCCCAATTCCATCAAACTACCCGTGTATCCTTGATCAGGCAGCTAATTCTCAGACCATCTGGACTGGCAGCAGGCAGTAAAAAAGAAACTAGAAAAAGTGAGCATCTAATGCCCCATATAAGCCTGGATCCCTGGTTTCTTACACCCAAATTGTGATATGGAGTGGCAGGAAACGAACTGTCTGCCACTAAGATTTGCTCCTTGGAATCCATTCTACAGACTGAATCCGAGAGTTTTCCTCCTAGCCATGGTCCACCCGTCGAACAGGCCTCAGGATCCGTCAGCAGC
>NC_041390.1:608719690-608741824 GCF_002162155.2 Triticum dicoccoides
GCCGATCTGCCCTTCCCCCCACTTCCGGCAGCCCCCTCTTTACTTTCGCGGGCCTCCTCGTACGGCCCGAGACGCCCACCTCGGCCCACTCGGACTTCGAGCCCGCTGGGCCGAACCATTTCGAGCCCGGCGCCGGATGAATAAAATGAAAATCCCTCACGCTCTCCGCGCCTCATTGAAATTCAGTTATGTCTGTTACGCTACGCACCTCATGAGCTTCATAAGCCTCACTCGAAGCCATGGCTGGGACACTCAAAGAAGCTTCGCAGCAATGGCGACTCTTTCTCTCTCCCTGGTACACCCCCAGGCCCTCCCCCTATGGCGACAAGGGCTGCGGCAGCGACGGTTGCATGGCTCGTTCAGCTGCCAGTCCAGACACGCACACGCTGCCGGGAGAGTGCAGGCGAGCTACAGGGGTCTTGAGCCGCTGTACGATGATGGGTACGGGACGGTCAATGACCTGGGCCACTATTATAAGGCGATCGGGGAGCTGGTGGAGCACGACGGCCGGCCGCCCCGCTGGCTTTGCCCCGTCGACGCCGGCGAACCGGCGGTCGAGGATGCCCCAGTCATGCTGTATCTGCCAGGTTAACGTGTTTTCATGTGTGGAAATGTTGTGCCTTCGACAGCAATGCATGTCTTTATACCTGAATTTCCTGTTAGGGGTTATGATTTGGGGTTACATACATATTAATCTTTGCAGGGATAGATGGAATGGGGATGGGGCTCTGCATGCACCACAAGGATCTTGGAACGTGAGATACCAAGATCAGTTTACTTGGAAAAGTTTATGGCAAACTCCGAGTCTGATTGTGATACTACTTCGAATACAGTGTGAAGTTTTTGTAAATTAAAAGGAGGACACATTATGCATTTGTTCCTTCATTTGCATGATATTTGAACTTAGATGCATGCACATTCCTCTTCGCGACCGCACGCCGTTCGAAGGTATGGGATAGGATATCAGTGTATTCAATTTGTTAGTTTCTCTCCGTGTATTTTCCATCTCAAGTGAAATTCTGAGCTTGTTTTAAGATTCAGAGTGAAAGACATCCTTTTTGTTGGAAATGGAGTATTTCATTTCTCTCAACGTATGCATCATGAAGATGCACACAGCACACAAAGTCATATTTTAGAGACATGCCCTCAGGTTGACATGTGGCAAAAACAAAAGATCCCCAAAACGCGTTAAGCAGAGCCAACGCCGCATGTCTGGTTATTAAGTTCTAACTAAAGATTAACTGCATGGTTTTAGCTCCTTTTATTTTTCAGAACTTGTCACAATGGTAGAAGATGTTGTGAGAGCAGAGCATTCTGCTTCTCCTACTAAGCCCATCTACATATTGGGGAATTCATTTGGAGGATGCATAGCTCTTGCAGTCGCCGCTCGCAATCCTGGCACTGATTTGGTACTGGTACTAGTTAATCCAGGTATGCAAGAAATTCTGATGGTGTGCCAGTGAACCTGCCTATTTATGAAAAATTTCTGATATACATTTTTTTGTTTCGTCTCCCTTTTCTTCTGGGGAAGCTACATCATTTGAGAGATCACGCATAAAAACACTTCTGTCGGTTTTCAGCCCGTTGTCGGACCGCGTCTGTATTGCAGCTGCAGCTCTACTGAATTACAACATCCGTAAGTACCTTGTCGGGTCCAACATAGAAAATTTGAAAACGGAACAAATGTAGGAATAGGATAGAAATTAAGCAAAAACATTGATGCATTTATTGGACTGAAACTTGCCGGATATATACCGTTATGTCATAAGCTTACATTTGTTCTCTAAGTTTTTTGCACTTGCTTCTTCTATTCTTCCTGTTCATTGAGACCAGACAATGAGGTGAACATGGCACTGAGTATAATGAAAAGTGGGAGGCATCCTTTAGAAGCACTCAGCAGATTGACAAGTAACATGTCATCTTCCCTGAAGCATTCGGTGTGTACCATCGACTTCTCTGCATCTTGTTTCTATGTATCTAATTTTATCAAGACAATACAAATTAAGGATTAAAGTATGTCAGTAAATAGTTGGGTGCATCAATTGACGTAGAGGCCAAAGGTTATCCTACCTTTCGGGAAAAAAAAATTCAAATTAAGGGAGAAAATGGTCTGGAAATAAATTCAGTTTCTGCTATCTTTTTTTCTCGTGTTTCTTTTGGTCTGTAAGATTAAGGTGTGCACAAAATATGTGCCTTCAAATTTATTCAGTTTTGAAGCAATATATGTGCGCCTTTAATTGCAGAAAATGCTGGACAAACTACCAAAGGACACACTAAAATGGAAGATTAAACTGATCAAACAGGCTGCATCATACGCTAATAGCCATATAGAATCAGTTACAGCCGAGGTGCTACTGCTAGCCAGGTTTGTGACCTTATTAGGCGCACTCCGTTCTCTACTTTCAGTCTCATCGTTAGCTGCAGATTTATGTCGCGTGATAAATTCTACTAGTGCATGATTTAGCACCGTTTCTGGTTTGAATGCGTATTTTTTGTCGGATTTCGAACGATTGGATTATCATGACTCAATTTCTTTTGTATGCTTGCACTCAGCTGTGCCGACAGGTTACTTCCGAGCAAATCTGAAGCTAACAGGCTACAGAAGAAGTTACCCAAATGCAGAGTCTTCTTCTTTGAGAAGCATGGCCATAGCTTGCTGCTGGTGAGTTTTTTTAAGCAGACTTTATCAGATTGCAGTATATCTTATGCACTGAAAGGAACATGTCAAAGGACAATGGTGATGAAAATTTCAGGAGCATGGTGTCCATGTCTCACCCATCATCAAGTGCTCTTCCCTCTACCGCCACTCGAGGCGCTACCACCGGGTTCGCGACTACATACCGCCGTCGGCAACCGACATGAAGGAGGCCGACAAGATCAGCAGGTAGTAACCAAGATCACCCCACCCAGCAGCAAATTCTTACATCCTTCATTCATACGTGCCGAATAATTAATCATGAATGTACTACTACGTACTCCCTCTGTAAACTAATATAAGAGTGTTTAGATCACTAGTTTAGTATTCTAAACACTCTTATATTAGTTTACGGAGGGAGTACCACTTACACACTGTAAATAATAATAATAACAGGGGCACGATGCTCAAGACGTGCCCGGCGATGTACTCGACGATGGAGGACGGCGCGGTGGTGCGGGGCCTGGCGGGGCTGCCGGAGGAGGGGCCGGTGCTGCTGGTGGGCAACCACATGCTGATGGGCACGGAGATCATCCCGCTCGGCGCGGAGCTGATGCGGCGGGGGATGGCAATGGGTACCCATTATCCATGTACCCTGCGGGTAAAAACCCTATTAGGGCAAGGGTATGGGACAAAAACTTGCCCATGGGTATATAAATGAGGAAACCTCAATCCCATCGGGTAGAGCGGGTACGGGTATGGGATCATATAACCCATACATGCATACCTATGTACCCTGATAAAATCTAATAAGTACGGACAAATTATCTCTACCCTTTGTTTTGAGTTTGTGAACTTTAAATGTATGACTATGTGCTACTATTTATGACTATGTGTTGATGTTTTGGTGTGTACAAGAAAATGTTGATGTTTATGATGTGTTGTTTATAAGTATGCATTGATGTTATGATGTGTTGTCCTTTATAAATTGGGTGTGTCTAGGGCACATTTAGATATGCTCTAGTTATTGCACATCTAAGTGAGTGAATCAAGCACAAAGAGGAAAAGAAAAAAGAAAAAGAAAATATTCACACAAATCTCAACGTAAGATTAATGATATAGG
The DNA here is from genome assembly GCF_002162155.2 of Triticum dicoccoides. Classification (NCBI taxonomy): domain Eukaryota; kingdom Viridiplantae; phylum Streptophyta; class Magnoliopsida; order Poales; family Poaceae; genus Triticum; species Triticum dicoccoides. The sequence goes on from NC_041390.1 coordinate 608,723,449, forward strand.
ACTTAGATGTGCAATACTTATGGTACATCTAGATGTGTTTTAGCAAAACTGTTATAAATTATGATTATATGTTGTTGTTTATGATTATATGTTGCTCAAATTGATGTTATCAAACATGGGTGTTTTGACCCGCGGGTACCCATTTACCCTGTCGGGTGACGGGTATGGGACAAAGTTGTACCCACTGGCGGGTATGGGTACGGGTGGTGGGTAAGCTTAAATGTGACGGGTAAGGGTATGGGGTGGCTCCACCCGTACCCAAACCCTGCGGGTGCCATCCCTAGGCGGAGGAAGGTGGTCGTCCGCGGCGTCGCCCACCCGCTGCTGTTCCCGAGGAAGGCGAGGACGCGGTCGCAGGGGCACGACCTCTTCGACTTCCTCAACCTGTGGGGCGGCGTGCCCATGACCTACCGGTGCATGTACGAGCTGCTGGCCGCCGGCGAGTTCGTGCTGCTCTACCCCGGCGGCTACCGGGAGGCGCTCCACTGCAAGGTCGGAGCAGGGTGCACAACAGAATTTGTTGCTAATTTGTTCTACTCCGGAAACTGAGTACGTAGATGCTATTTTGATTGTGAACTTGGATACATTTGAACTTGTTTGGAATGCGGATTGTAGGGTGAAGAGCACATGCTTTTCTGGCCGGACCAGGCTGAGTTCGTCAGGATGGCGGCGCAGTTCGACGCCACCATCGTGCCGTTTGGAGTCGTCGGAGAGGATGACCTTGTGAACGTAAGCCATTGCCTGTTTCTTTCAAGTTTTCAAGTGGTTTAAGGTTTTGGCCTTATTTGTTTGAATAAACGAGTTTATGGACTAAGTCCAACCACTTCCGAAAGTATATTGGCCTAAAGTGTGCAATTATTTTGAGTTAATGGAGTAATGACGTACGTATTTCATTTCTTTATTTGCAAGTAAACATTTCTATTCTTGGGTATCAACATATCAAGAAGCTGTAAGAGATACAGAGCGCAACCACATGCACGCATGCGGTCTCTAACCAGCGTTCTCACCCCTTCTGAATCTGCAGTTGCTCTGGACATACGACGATATCAGGAGCGTGCCCTTCGGCGGGAAGCTGCTGCGGGCCTACAGCAACCATCTGAAGCTAAGGTCCATAACTACGGAAAAAAATCTCGTACGACCGGGTCGCACGAGGCCAAACGGGAGACCACCTCGAGCGCATGACATCTGGCGTATGAATCTCAACGCAGCGTTCGCCTGGCTTCCAGCCCAGCCCACCCCACTTTCGTTTCCCACGCCCCACGCCCCGTCCTTTCAGCTTCTAATCTGTTTCATCTTCCAAAACGAAAAAACTCATCTCCGTCTCTTCCATCTCGCCGGCGACGGCGTGCCAAGATGGCGCAGCCCGACGAGGGCAACGAGGCACTGGATCGGGAGACCACCTCTCTGCCCACGGCTACTCCAATCAGGGTAAGTTCAATAATCAGTACACATGCCACACCAAGCACAATCCCCTCTTCCTGAAGCCTCTTTTGATTGATTCAATTACCTTGCAGCAATTTCCGACGACTGAGACTAATGGCCAGCCCTCGATGAGCAGCACACCGGCGGCCTCTGCTCCAGAATCCTCTCTGCCCACAGCTACTCCAACCATGGTAAGTTCAGTAACCAGTACGCATGCAACAGCTAGCACGATCCTCTCTTCCTGAAGCATCTCTTGATTGATTCAATTACCTTGCAGCAATTGCCAAGAACTGAGACTAATGGCCAGCCGAGAATGAGCAACACACCAGTGAATAATCAAGACATACAAGATGCAGATAATACTCCAAGAGTTGGGAAGTGCTTTCAGTCAGAAGAAGAGGCGTACCAATTTTACAATTCTTATGCTCAAACCAAGGGATTTAGCATTAGGAAGTGCCACTTGAAGTTTAGAGCAGATGGGACTTTAAGTTCCAGATATTTTGTTTGTAGCAAGGCAGGTGTGAAAAATGCTAATCCAACACATGTGGCCAAGAAAGAACAAGCTATTTCGAGGACTAATTGTATGGCTCGAGTTCAATTCCGCATCAATCAAGAGGGAATTTGGACTGCTCAGAAAGTTACGCTCGACCACAATCACCAGCTTGTAAGTCCAGATAAGAGGCACATGCTTAGATCTCAGCGTCAACTCTTAGATGCCGATCGCCACATGATTAAGCAAATGAGGACATCGGGAATTAAACAAGCCGAAATATATGATTTTTGCGAGCTTTGGTATGGTAAAGATGCTATACCCTTCTTGCAAATGGATTGCAACAATTATTTGCGAAGTGAGCGCTCAAAGTATTTGGAAACCAAAGATGCACAAACATTAATGGAGTATCTAAAGAACAAGCAAGCTGAGGACCCTTCGTTTTTCTATGCCATGCAGTTAGATGATGATGATGGTACAATAATGAACATTTTTTGGACTGATGGACAAGCTATCATGGACTATTCTGTCTTTGGAGATGCCCTTTCCTTTGACACCACATTTTCAACAAATAAGTTTCAAATGCCATTTGCTCCGTTTATTGGTGTTAATCATCACAAGCAGACTATTCTTTTTGGTGCAGCACTACTATCTAATGAATCTGCAGATACCTTTGAGTGGGTTTTTAGAACCTTTCTACAAGCTATGTCTGGTAAGCAGCCTGAAACAATATTCACCGATCAATGTGCCACCATTATAAATGCTATTGGAAGGGTTTTCCCAAGAACACGGCATCGTCTTTGTTTATGGCATTTGTATCAAAATGCTGCAAAACATCTAAGTCAAGTAATCAGCGACAATGATAATTTTCTTAAAGAATTCAAAAGGTGTGTGTATGAAGATAGATCACTGGCACATTTTGAGAATAGATGGCATGAGCTATTGCTTAAGTATCAGATTGAGGATAATTCTTGGATAAGAAATCTGTACAAGTTGCGTGAGAAGTGGGCTACTATCTATCGCCGGGATACTTTTAGTGCATATATGACATCAACCCAAAGGAGTGAAGGAATGAACAACGTGTTCAAGAAAACTTTCCGCAAAAGGCTTTGTCTTTCTGAATTGATAGAAGCATATGATAAGTGCATTGCTCGTCTTCGCCGGAAAGAAAAATACGAAGACTACAAGTCACGCCATACCATTCCAGTACCCTGCCTACCAAACCTACCTTTGTTGAAGACTGCGGCTGAATCATATACTAGGACACTCTATTCTGAGTTTCAAGAGGAATTTAAGAAGCAATTCAGTTTATCATGTATTTTCCTGAGCACCGATGGCACAATTAGCACTTACAAGGTGACATCTTTCGAGTACAAGAATGATGAAGCCATAGTGGCTTTCAACCCAGCTACTTTGGAGATATCTTGTTCATGCAAATTGTATGGTTGTGCAAGCACGCTCATAAGATTTTCACATGCTGCAACATCATCATCCTGCCAAGTCAGTACATATCGAACAGATGGACGAAGTATGCAAAACAAGAAATTTTTACATCAAAACTGAATTGCAATGATAGCTTAGAATCCATGTTTGCACATACTAGTCGAAAGATGATTTCACTTGCATTGAAGTGCAAAACATCAAAGGAGGTTCTTACACATCTCAACAATGGTATTGATAAGTTGGCTTTTGAAGCACTAGAATTACTTAGCAATTTAAACTTGGGTGAAGATGAGGACTCTGAAAGTTCCTCTGAAATGACTGGATATGTTGCAAAAACAATGGTGCCATTTAGAGCTCCTGAACGAATAAAAGGTTCAAAGCAAAAAAGATCAATAGATGTGCTAGAGGGAGCAAAGAAAGGCAAAAAAAAGGTACGTTTGCTTGTTCTGTGTGAATAAGTAGCAATGTTTCATTTCTATTTCTTATATCTACATACAATTTGCAGGAAAAGGTACAAACTATCCAGCAAAGGAGTCCGTGTTTGTTCCGTCCGCAGCTGGCCCTTCGGAATATGATTTTGGTGGTACTATAAATCCATCAATATCCATGGCATTTGGAGAGTATCCATCATTTTTAGGTCAACCTATCCAAGGAGAATTCACAAGACTATTGCTTGAGGCTCATGGAGATGGCACAACACCGCCGGCCGCTCGTCAACTGGATTTCAACGGTGGTGCTAGTACATCAAGGTTTCAGCCGTGACGAGCCCGATCGTGCGTTGATGCATAATGTATTGTTGGTTCCTCAATGCTAGTTAGCTGGGCATGTCAGCTATATGGTTTATGTATTTGGTTTAGCATAAAACTAGAGCTATCCTTTTATTTTGCTGCTATGTGTGTGTCACTTGACAATGTTGAACATCTGTTATCAAACATATATTCTATTAAACTGAAGCTATCATTTTCTTCTACTGCTATGTGCTAGTGTTTCACCTGAAGCTATCATTTTCTTCTGCTGCTATGTGTGTATTTCACCTGGCAAATGGTGCTATTTACTTGCTGCAACACAAACTGAAGCTATCATTTTCTTCTGTTGTTATATGCTAGTGTTTCACCTGACAATGGTTTCTACAAAGTTTCTTTTGTCTCTGTCAACTGATCAGTTGTACAACACACACAAGGGTGCATATACTTGGTGCCTTACCAGATATTGGAAGGAAACAAGTGATCAGTATGTTCAACAGCACAAATACACTGAAAATGTCGCAACACATTATATGAAGAGTGGACAAGAACAACTATACATTGCAAATTCCACAAGCTTTCATTCACACAGAAATTCGTTTACATCATAGGCCAGTCTTGTAAGAGAATAAAATTCAGAAAGGAAAATACAGAATAGTTGCCTTTGTTCAGGCTTTTACAGCTCAAATCACACACAAAAATCTACAGGAAGTTGTTAGTTGATGTTGTTTGCCGAGAAGCGACCAGGGTGACACAGCAGCGTCGAAACGGTTGGCCGGAGCCAAGGGGCGTATGAAGCCTGTACAATAAGCCGGCAGCGCCGCGAATGTGGCCGAGGAGCATTGCCATGGGCAGCGGCATGACAAGGGTAGATGGCGTGGCGCCGCGAGCTTGGCCGCCGGAAAACATGGTGGGTGCCGGCGGGGATGGAGAGCCACGAGCAGGCCGGCGTCGAGGAGTAGGCCGACGAGCAGCTACGACGGTGCCGCGACCTGGGCCGCCAACGAACGCGGCCGTGCCCGCGGGAATGGAGGACTTCGAGCAGGGGAGTTGGGTCCAGCGTCGAGGAGCACACCGGCGGCGATGTGGCGAGCAGCCGGAGCGGATCACGCCGGCGGCCGGAATTGGGGGCGTCGGAGGAGTTGGGCTAGGGATTTGATGCACGCTCGACCTGGTCTTCGGTTCGGGATAAGGTGACTCTGCGCTGAGATTCATGCTGCCAGATGTCATGCGCACGAGGTGGTCTCCCGTTTGGCCTCGTGCGACCCGGTTGTACCAGACTACTACTACTCCCTCCGTTTCATTAATATAAACACATTTTTGACACTAATACTGTTCTTATATTATGGGACGAAGGAAGGAAGTAGCTAGGAACATACATTCGTTCTCTCCATGGACTGAGGCTAAGGTTGGTTTCTGCTGCAGGGACACTCAGGAGGTGATCTTCCCCGGCGCAGTTCCGAAGATTCCCGGCCGGTTCTACTACCGGTTCGGGAAGCCGATCCCGACGAGGGGGCGGCAGGACGTGCTCACCGACCGGCGGGCCGCGACCGAGCTCTACTTCGATGTTAAATCGGAGGTGGAGGAAATCATCGCCTACCTGCTGGAGAAGAGGGAGGACAGGTACAGGAGCATCCTGCCCAGGCTCCTCTACCGAGCTGTGAGGGGGTCCAAAACTGAAGTCCCAGCCTTCAACCCTTAACATACATAGTACTACTAGTAATGTTGCACGTTGCACCAAGTATGGTGTATGTATATATTCTCAAAAACTCACGACCCATACCATAATACTAATACTCTACATGATTATACTACACAAAAGTGGCGTGCTCATTTACAAACTCTTAGCTCCAAGCTAACTGCGGCGGCGGAGGCGCAGGCGTCCACACCGTCGGCAGATACTCCTCCGAGAGGAGGACGGCGAAGCGGTGCGCGCCGATGGCGGCGGACACGGCCGAGACGACGAGCGCGCTCCAGCCCACCCTGACCATCAGCATTGGCTCCTCCCTTAGATCCTTGACAAACTTTGAGAATATGACCTTCAGCCTTCGGTCCCTCACGACCTCCTGTAACGACGACACCACAGGTGAAATCGGTGCTTCTTTGGACAGGGACATGCCCAGGTCGTCACCCATGCGGTCCCTGGACCGTTTCAGTCCGGCCGCCTTGACCATCCACTGGCAGACGACGTCGGCGAGAGCCCGGCTCAGGAGGGCCCGGAATATCGCCGCGTCTTTGGAGATCAGGTCCCGGGCAAGAGACTTGTGGTTCTGCACAACCGAACACAAAGTGAGCTCAAGACTCAGTTCAATTTAGTTCAGGAAAGAACAGTCAGGAGAGCTAGTTGATTCAGATTAAGAAGTGTCTGAAAATAGCAAAGGGTCGTTACGTTACGTACTGCTGTCATTATAAGTCTCCTTATCACAATGCTATCCCTTGATAGTAAGAGCCTCAGACAAAGGTTTGCAGTATGCATCGCCCTTTCTGGTGTGGCGCGGTCGAGGGAAGACGCGTCACTGATCTCTGCAAGGTTTGAGACATCCAGACCCTTTCTCTCGGGCAGAGCGCCAGTGTTTTGCCTGAAGTTACCCCTTCATCACATATATGAGAATAATGTCAGCACGCATATCGTATCTTCAGACAAAACTGAATATTTTGTTTGATTTCGAAGTGCTGAAAACTAAGCATCCTAATAGGAGGCTCCAGACCATTCAGAAAAGCAATTAAGTTTGCTTGGTTTTTTGAGAAAATAAATCTAGAACTGGAAACCTACCTTGCTGATGCTAGCTTTAGAAACACTGCAATCTTGTGCCACTGGAACTCTTTCCTTCTGTTGAAAATCACCTGTGTTACTTACATATGATTGGCGTCAGTAATATGGCAGATGTTCGCCATAAAAAAGAATATGCCAGATGCTTTTTTGTTATGGAGAAGCACGTGCCAGAGAACATTAAAATTGTGACCTGTTTCCATGCCGTACAATACAAACCACCGGAGCAGCTAGACTAGTATTACATATTGCTAGAAGATTGAAAGAGGAACTAGGGAGCCCAGGGCTGGAGATAAGGCCCTGTTTGGTTCATAAGGCCTAGGACTTTTTTTAGTCCCAACTTATAAGTCCCAAGTCCCTAAAAAGTCCTTACCTGTTTGGTTCCTGGGACTTATAAGTCTCTATAAGACCATATTGCAACTATAAGTCCCTACAAGTCCCTCCTTGAGAGTCTTATTTCATAAGTCCCAAATGCCCACTTTAAGTCCCTATAAGTCCCTCCTGTTTGGTTTAGATGGGACTTATAGGGACTTTTTTAAGTCCCTAAACCAATAAGTCCCTGGAAACAAACACCCTCTAAGAAGCCTCGGCCCTAGTAAACACTGCTGCTTAAATGTGGGTCATGTTACTAGCTCGAAAGTAGTCGAGGTAAAGAGTAATGCGGATTTTCAGCGGACGAGCACCTTGGGTGTCGGTATCTGGACCATTCATATCTGCCTCGTGATGTGCCGCTGGGAAATTGTCTCGGTAGAACTCGCAGTAATACAAACCGAATACGATAGGCTGGTCGTTGGAGTAAATGTGCCATGCATGGGTGGCAGAGGACCTGAGCCCAAACAGTGTGAGCAATTACTGATACAATGCCATCCACTCGTCCCACATCCTTTCTCTTTCTCATACTACTCCGTTCAAATCTTCCTGATGTTTCTCACTAAGTACTTCGTTCAAAGCTTAAAATGGAGTTAAATTAGTGGATTTTGTTCACCCGCAAAAAAAAATTCCATGGATTTTGTTGTTGTGGCAATGATGCTAATCTCAGTACTCCCTCCAGTCATTTTTAGTCTGCATATAAGTTTTGTCCGAAGTAAAGTATCTCTACTTTGACCAAACTTATAGAAAAAAGTATTAATATTCACAATGCCAAATCAATATTGTTAGATTCTTTATGAAATGTAGTTTCATAATATACATATTTGGTATTGTGGATGTTGATATTTTTTAATAGGAATTTGGTCAAACTTTGCAAATTTGACTTGACACAAATCTAACACGCAGAGTAAAAATGACCGGAGGGAGTACTACATATTGGTTAATGAACATATTTAAATGTGGAGAGAGAGAGAGAGAGAGAGCGCATAAATCAACCTATCTATCCTAATACTTGGTTGATGAACATATTTCATATTCGAATGTGGAGAGAGAGCATAACTATGAAAATATTTGTGGGCAATGGAGGTACATTTTCCTAAACATAAAAGATTTGTGTTTGTAGAGTAATTGCAATATTAATAAACTATACTCTCTCCGTCCGGAAATACTTGTCATCAAAATGGATAAAAGATGATGTATCTAGATGTATTTTAGTTCTAGATACATCTTTTATTTATTTATTTATTTTGATGACAAGTATTTTCGAACGGAGGGAGTACTTAATTGAGTATCTGCTGTACCAAAACCTGTGTTGGTACTCCGGCGGAAATGCATAGCCCACAGGAGACATGAGTCAAGCAGCAAAAACGTGTCGTGTGCATTAACTACGGTGGTCGAGATGTCGCTTTCCATGGATGAAATACATCATAAATACAACGAACTCATCTATCTGTACCTCGCACTAATACATCGATATAGGCCATCCCAAAGCATCTTCTGCGGACCCGATACCGAGCTATCAGGTGCTCGTCCACCAAAACTACTATTTGAGGTAAAGAGATTCTTCTGTGAATCTTTTTATAATAGAAAAAAGGGAAGATCCTAAATATGAAAGTATATTGCTGAGTGGTGCCTATTAGCTGAAAACTAGTCATTTTATAAAAGAGTAGTCGGATAATGATATGTGTTTAAAAGACTAACTTTAGCTAAGACAACAGAACAGTGAAGCTATCAATTAGATGCAGGACCTTCCTGGTATATAATCATGCATATTCATTCTGGAAATTAACTGGGATAAAAGGAGTACCTCATGCAGGACCTTCCTAGTATCAAGTGAGTTATCAGACAGAAGCTTCCTAACAACATACGGATATGCTGCCTGAAATGTTTTAAAAGTTCCATCTTGTGCTATGGCAAGTCCTATCAATTACAAAAGAAGGGTATAAACAAACCTCTGAAGAAACAAATTGCAATCAAAACAAACTAATCTGGAGTAAACAACTCAATTATACATGTATTTATCAAACCAGTTCATTATCTTAAAAACCGATGAACAAGCTAACCTTCCAAAGAGGCAATTGACCGCAGGACCAGCGTAAAATATGGTGGCATACGAAAGTGATATTTAAGTGCTATGGACCAAATTTTTCCAAGTACCTAAAAGATGTTTGCAGCGGTTCAAGAACCCCGGCAACAATGTGAAATGGATGTCATTAAGGAAAATACTTGGTTCAAGATATAATACAGAAATGGAGATATCAGATCAACTGTATAAGGAACTGAATCTACAGAGACAAAAGGCTACTCACCCTGCTAAACTTGATGTCTGGAATTCCACCTTCAAAGGTTACCTCACCCAATGTATCCTCTAAGTCCTAAAATAGCAAAGACAATATAGTAAGAAATAATTATAAATATAAAAAATAATCTAATGGGGCAGTAAATCACAGCATATAAATGTATTATGAGTTCATAACCCCTTCTCTTTATCCAAGTGGTAATGGCAGAGGATTAGTTCTTAAAACCCTTCTCTTTATGAGTTCCTAAAGTACACAATGATCCAAGGGTAGTAGCTTAAAATTAGTTCAGCCCACTGGTACATAAAAACATATTCTGCTCAAACATATTACCATGGTCACTCGCCGTAGATTAGTTCTTGGTGGAACAACATCCATTTCAATCAGATCGTAAACAAGGGAAGCCCAATCTCCATTTACTATGTGCACAATGCTCGAAAGCATAGCTCGGCTATGTTTCTTCTCCATCTCGCAAAGCAACCCAAAATCAAGAAACCTAACATGTTTAAGAAGATGTTACCGCAGCTCAACAAATATTTCACCAGGAAAACATTTGAAATATACTTCCACAGAGCAAACTAAACTGTGGGCCTTTGTAGGTTGTACCATGTGATAAACTACACAATAAAATGGCTGTGTGCATCAATCGATGCAGAGGCAGGGGGTACAACCTCCTTTTCGCAAAAAGAAGTTTGTGCCATATGAATATATTGGTCTACTCATTACTGTAGCGGGTCATTTACTTTGTAGCATGCATCAGAAATAAACCGGTACTTACCCAACACGACCATCAGGTGTATAACGCAAATTCCCAGGATGAGGATCAGCATGCAGCAAGCCGGTTTCAAGGAGCTGCACTAATGATGCCTCGACACCTTTATTGACCTTGTTATCGAAATAAATAACAAGTTAAAATCATGACCAGTAAGTTCAAACCGGATCATGAAATGTGCAAATTGTTGGTAAACCATATATATACTACAGAATATCTTCAGGTTTCAAGATATCTATTTTTAATTTTGCGTTATTCTCAGACAAGCACAAGTTGGTAAAAAAACTACCCGAGTCCTGAATTGCAACCTTTAACTGATAAAGAAGCACTCACTAAGTTATGAATGAACATAACATCATTTCCTAATATTTGCTACCAAGAACTACTGCTCGGTTGGTAATGAACTTATTTATGGCGCTCATCTTATGTCAAATCAGACAAATAACTAAGGAATTTTTCTGAACAAACTACTACTAGTACTAAATACCAGGTCAAGAAGGCGGGCTTTTGCATCCAACTTCTGCTTCTCTGACAACTCAGCAATGCTACCAGAAATTCCTTTAGCCAGAGAAAGCAATTCCCTGGGGTTTTCACCAGCCACCCACTCCATAGTCAAAACCCTCTTCCTAGTAAGTTGTTTGAGAACCTTCGGAACCATGACAAATGAATAGTTGGAGTGAGTGTCCTGCAAGAGGAGTGGAAATCATTAGCTAAAACTAAACCTAGAGAAGACATACATTAGCAAAGCATGGGTGGGGGACAAGACCAAAGAAGCACCAGGAATTTAGTAGCATTATCAGCTTCAATATTGTAGTCCAACTCATCAACAAATCCTCTACCCAACTCATCAGCATAGAGGGAAATGTTACTTCTTCGCTTTGCAACTTTCCTCACAAAAGAAAGCTGCAATAAATAGTAGATAGTAAACAACTGAATAAACAAGGCAACACACAAAATGAGACTACGATAATAGAAAATGCTGCAATTGTACAGTCAAAACAAAGGGCTAAAGGACATGGAAAGAACAGGAAAGCTAAACATGATATAGGAAGAAATAATTTATGTGGTACTTCTCGTGTCCAGCCAGGTTCCAAAGTTACACTATCACTGTAGAGCAAAATATTTGGACGATAGAAAGGTAAAACTTGTCCTGAAAAAGTGACTACTATTGACAGGCCAATACAAATAATAAATTGCACATAGCAAGTTGAGAGAAGTGTAGGAAAAATTACAGACCCCAAGGCGTAGTATATAGATGTCCCTCAATACAGAAGGAAGAAGGTTCGGTCGCTGAACCTTTATGGCCACAAGAGCACCATCAAATGTACGCCCCTGATAAACCTGATGGAGATGGTACAATAATATGAATAAGAATATATCAGCAACTCCAAACAAAGCAGAGGGCAAAGATCTTGGATAAAAAATTACCTGTCCAAAGGAAGCTGATGCAACAGGCTCATCAGAAATGTAACTGAAAACCTGCGAAACAGGTCGCTCAAATTCTCCCTCAATGATCTTCATTGCATCCTCTCTTGGGAAAGGAGGAACTCTCTCATGCAACTCGGCAAGTGCCTGAAATTGAGGTGCTAAGGCCAGTTTAATTTCTAGTGAAATAATATGAGCACTACTTAACTGTGAAAGTGTGAAGCAAATGCTTGTTAAGAAGATGAAGCAATATGAATGTAAAATTTGGTAGTATCCTGGAGTAGTTTTACCTAACCTCAGAAATCTCCGAGCCTAAGATATCAGGTCTTGTTGAGAAGGATTGTCCAACTGCATACATAAGATATGATAAGTGGATGACCACTACCATGGCTTAAAACTACCAAACATGGATACCAGACCTTTAATGAAAGTAGGTCCAAGGTCAAGAAATGTATCCTTGAGAAGCTGTCCAACCATGTATTGTGAAGCATCAAAACCTTCGTTGCTGACACTAGTGCTGTGGGTAGCATCTGTGGTCAGACTGGCCTTTTTAAACATTTGCACCTTTACCGCACCCACGAGGAATGCGAATAGTATCTACAGGGTAGATATACGTATTGCATCAAACCATTATACAAATTAGCTGAAGCAAGTAAAAAATCTAGGTAAAGGCAAAGATGGTGGCCAGTTGTAGCTTACTTGAACCGTGCGAAATACAAGGATATGAGGCCGTGAGACGAAGTACTGCGCGAGCAGATCGGGATCGTAATGCTGGGGCAGAGGAGTGCTGAGAATGGCCAAGAAGTAGTTGACATACAAGTTGAGGGCATCGACGTCGGCCATCATCAGCTCCATACAAGACAGACCTACCAAATCCATGGAGAAAAAAGGTTAAGAGTGTGACCAGTGAGGCTTAATTGATGTCTAGTCTTGCTGTGTACGCTGAGGAACCTGGTGGGTGGGGATTAGGAGGGAAGGCCGGGGGCTGAAGCGCCTGCTGCTGCTGCTGCTGCTCTTTCTGCTGTCCATTGGGTTTGGGACCTTTGGGTTTAGGTTGTTTCTTGAAAACTGGTTTGAGCTCAGTAGATTGCTGCTGGGATTGAGGGGGTTGCTGCTTGCTTCCGAGGAACCGGAGCACAAACTCCTGCTTGGAGGAATCGGCGTACACCTTGAGGGCTTGCAGATCGGCCATCACCAGCTCCACGCAAGACAACCCTGCCGAAAATTTGGGGGAAATGCCGTCAGAAACAAGGCAATGTGATGTGAGCTGAGCTTAACTTGGCATGTGCTCTCGCCGCCGGTGGGGAACCTGGAGGGTAGGCGGGGAACGCCGGGGCTTGGGGATGTGGTGGCGCCGCCTCCTCCTGCTGCTGCTGCTCCGCAGGCTTAGGTCTCGGCCGCTTCCGCTGCTGCTGCTTCTTCTCGAGGAAGCGGAGCCAGAGGGCGTCGCGTAGCGGGGCGCCGGCAGCGGCCTGGAGGAATTCGCTGTCGCGGCGGAGGACGCCGAGCATCTGGTCCAGGGCCCCGCCGCCCCCGCCTCCTCCCCGCCCCCCGCTACCGCCTGGCTGGTGCGGCAGGCTCTGCTTGCTCCTCCCCCACCACGACCGCTGCTGCCGCGGCGCCCACTTGTCGCTGTTGCCCCCTCCGCCGCCGCTCGCCGCGGCGCACACGGGCAGCACGGCGGGCCGCACCAGCGGCGACATCGCATCCGCTCCGGATTGCGGGAGGAGCAGGGAGAGGGAGGGGGGAGTGATGGGGGTAGACACGGCGGCAAAAGTGTGCGAGAGGGGAGGCTCACTGGTCACGCGCCGCACACGTCACCGGCTCATCGTCCACGTGGCCAGCGAACTGGCCGATCCACTTGGATACCATTCTTACACTTTCAAAAAACCTTTTTAAAACCCCTCCCATTAATTATTTAAAAGTCGGAAATGTTAGCCGACGAACCCTCTTTCTGCCGTCGGACTTCGTTGCACGAATCTTGACACATGAGAGAAGACACACCAGACTTTCTAAGGCCCGTTTGGTTCGGCTGTGGATTTCTAAAAGCAGCTGTGGAAAATCTGATGTGAAAAAGATGTAGGTCATTTGGCAAACCAGCTGATACATAGATTTTGGCCCACGGCGGGATCAGATTTTGGAAAGCACGTCCTGGGCGGCTTCCGCTTTTGGTTCGGATTTTGGCAGCGGATTTCTGGAATCGAATTCTGCTGGGTTCTTCCTTTGGTTCAGATTCTGCTGCGCGGCAGCGGAATCTGTCGATAAAAGCTGAACCAAACAGGGCCTGAAGTACTCGTTGTGGCACAAAAGCTAGCGAACCATGGCTTTTTCAAAACCCCACCACCAAACCAATTTGTTTATGTTCCTGAGCCTACATCATGGGACATGGGATCGAATCCCAGCTGCCCCTTTTTCAAATTCACATGGCGGTTTTCATTTTGTTAAGAGGATGCTTTTGTAGTTAGACATATGACAATTTTACTAAAAAGATTAGCATGGCGGTTTGTATTGTTAAGATGATGTTTTTTCACTTAGGCATATGGCAATTTTACTAAAATGTTTAACATGACAGTTTTAATTTTTTAATAGGATGTATAAGGTGTATTTGTTTTTTCTCAAAAAAAATCACAATGTGAAAAAATTTGCACGGCAATTTTTATTGTTAAGAGGATGTTTCTTTTACCCTAAAAAAGAGAGGATGTTTTTTCACTTAGGTATATGGCAATTTTACTAAAAATTAACATGTCAGTTTTTATTTTTTTTAAGAGGGTGTATAAGGTGTTTTTGTTTTTCCCAAAAATTTCAATGTATAAGGTGTATTTCAGTTTTTCTCTCAGTTTTCCATACATGCCCTTCCACCACTCAATACATGTCTTAGATAAAAAGTAGCACGTAGTCCCTAATAGGAAGGTAGTAGAAAAATAGATCTCTCTCCTAGATTGCATGCACTCACATTTCTCTCCCTCCATCCCATAGATTGATTATAGGTGCGGAGAGAATCAGTTTCCTTTTATTAGATTTTTGATTATTTAGTTGCCGTTAATTAAGCAACTAACCACCTAATTAGTTAAGGGTATTTTCATCCAAAATTCTCCTCAATTATGTGTCTTGATCACTGTGTCCAAAAAATACACCTTACATAAAGGAAAAAAGGGCATGGCAATTGTACTAAAAAGACTAATCACTTCACATTTGGGTAATATTTCAATAAAGTATGACATGGGAAGTGATTATTGAAATATTACCCAAATCAGACCTAATCATTCAAGAGTTAAGGAAACAAAATTAACATGAACATCATATTCAACTTCATGTAGCATTTCTCAATTAGCTATTGATAATGGAAAGGCTGTCTCAAGATACGTGTAGTATATGCTTTTTTCGTAAATACTCCCTCCGTAAAGAAATATGCACCGACTCGAGCCGGTAAGAATTGTAGTCTCTGTGCTTACCGTGCTAGTCCCTTAATCGACTTGTTAGCACACACAATACTTGATGAAATAACAAAAATAACACACATCTTTATTACATCGATAGTCCAGAAGCAATACAATGTATTACATAAGATATGGCATAAGGCCATATAAAACAAATAATGCGGAAGCATAGAAGTAAAATAAGTCCATCAACTCCACAAGCAAAAGCTGAGTGTAGAACATCGACCTATCACATCTTAATCCTTGTTGAATGTATATGCAACATGATAGGTTGCAGCCGTGTAGGTCAGTATATGGAATGTACTAGCAAGTCACATCATTAGCATATAATTAACCTGTTTGTACATGCAATTTGGCTGTCGGAAAGTTCTTAGTTTAATTTTGCACAAATCTGATTACTCCCTATCATAAAAGAATTTATTCTACCACTACAAAATAGCATATGATTGAGATGGTGCCCCCAACTCAATCTATTCCCAAGTTTATTTAAACCCAGTTGATTAAATTAAGGGTGGCGAGATCTCCCGACATTTCCACTCTTAAAAGATTAAGTTATCTGTAACCAAGGACACGGCTAATCGATTAGGTTGACACTCTGCAGAGGTTTGCACTCTTTTCGCCACAAGATTCGACCACCTCCTTGATCGGAAGATTGAGACATAGTCTTTTAAAAGTATTCTCCTTTAACCCACAGATAGGCCGGTACACCTACATATTCTTGATACGTCTCCAATGTATCTATAATTTTTTATCGTCCCATGCTATTATATTATCTGTTTTGGATGTTTTATATGCATTAATATGCTATTTTATATTATTTTTGGGACTAACCTATTAACCTAGAGCCCAGTGCCAGTTTTCTGTTTTTTCCTTGTTTCACTAGTAGAAAAAGGGTCAAATGTGAAGCACATTAGTGCCGGTTTGAATTTGAGCCGGCACTAATGTGTCCATTAGTGCCGGTTCCAATGGCTAGGCGGGCGGACATCATTAGTACCGGTTCGTGGCGAACCTTTAGCACCGGTTCGTGCCACGAACCGGTACTAAAGTGAGTGGTGGCAGGATGTTGTCAGTCCGGAGCCCCTCCAGCACCTTTAGTACCGGGTCGTATCACGAACCGGTACTAAAGGTCGTCCTACATACACCCTTCATCCACCCGAACTCGCTCTGTTCTTCCCCTTTCCCCTCTCCTCTTTGTTCTTCCCCTCTTCCTCTCAAACTCATCACACATTTTGCCCAAAATTTGTTAAGATTTGAAGGCCCCCATCCATTCAAATGATCACAAAGGTTAGCAACTTTGTCCTTTCATCTCTCATTGCTAGATTAGCTCGTGCAATGCTTTATATAGTGATTAATTTTTGAGTTTAATAATTTGGGAGGAATTATATATATGTGCTAGTATTTGATTTATATGCAATTTGAGATCAAAAATAACACTTAGTTTGCATATGTAGGTGTTGTTTACTTAGTGCCTTCTAAATCTCCGTCGTAACCACCGTCGATCGCCCGCAACGTCCCGTCGCCGGCACCACCTTGTGCTGAGCCTCTTGTTCATGAATGTTTTATATAAAAAATTGATATTTGTGTGATTTGGATATATAGTTACTCATATAATCATCTTACTCATACGTTGTTTGTTATACATAGTGCCATGGTTTTGATATCCGTCCCCGTCGGCCCTCGTCCAGGTTATGATTCGGATGTGGTATATTCTCTTTTAAAACTATTTGTTACATTTCATGTTTATGACAAATTATGCCCATCAAGCTGACATAGATATTTGTATGTAGGAGGTAGTTGAACCGGAAATTCCAACCGACCCTATTGTCGAGAGGTTAAATTTAGTTGAAAGAGAAAACGAGGATTTGAAGATGTGGCACAGGTTTTCTATGTGAAGGATATGTCTACCAAGCCGAGAAAAAGAAAAGATAAGGAAGCGAATGCATCATACGATGAGCCAAAGCGCCATATAGTTCTTTCTGGGAAGAGAAACATCGTGGGAGTGGATGACAAGACAGCCATGTCGGAAGATTATAAAAAGTTTGATGAAATTGCTCCATTCACAGTGAATATTGACCCGAGCATCCAGTTAAATGATGAAAATTTTCCATGGCTACGGCGCAAAGGGACACATGCGAAGAAAAAGTTTCACACCCAAAGATCTGGGATGTGATCGGCTTCACTATCATCACTTTCTTCTGTGTTTCACACCCAGGAGGGAATCTCTGTAATAGTTAGGGTAGTTATGTGTTTTGGCATTTGAAACGCGAAGAAATTTTATGTGCAAACAAATTCTTTCATGCATTTACTGATTTTTTCAGCTAAATGACCCTGAAATTGAAAAGCATTTCAAATAAACTCAGAAAAGGTTAAAAGTTGGCATGGTATCATAATTTCACCCACATAGCATGTGCAAAAAAGTAGAGAGGGTTACCGCAAAAACTGGATGCACTTCATGTACAAAATGAACAATCTCTTCCGAAGTATCAGGGTTTCGGACGAAAACTCATCCGTTACAAAGGCATTTCATTTTTTAAATAACCTAAGCATTGCCAAATTGAATATAATGATAAAACACACTAATATTAAACATAAAAAAAAGAATCACTGAAAAATCTATTTTCAAAGTTAAGTTATTCACAAACTAGTGATTCACACAAATTTCAAATAATTCAAAATTTAAACTATTTAAATTTGTAAACTACCGGCACTAACAGAAAGTTTGTAATTTTTTGTACCTAAAGCAAAAATATTCACAAAGAAACTCTAAATACAGCAAAAAACAACTCAAAAATAAATAAAACAAAAATAAATAAAGCAAAAAAGCCCGTCTACTGCGCCACAACAGCCTACATACGACTAGAAACCCAACCTGTTGTTGGGCCAGGATGCAGGCCCGCAAAGGCCCAGTAGGCCCACAGGGCAGCATAGAACATTTAGGCCCAGTAGGCCTGCTTTGGAGAGGAGCTCGAGATAGCTACCGCACTGGGGCTTATAAACCAGTGCGGACGCCCCTCGGCTAGCGAGGTGAGACTAAACATGACGCACCGCACCTGCGTCAGTGCTCCCCCTTAGTACCGGGTGGTGGCTCAAACCGGTACTAAAGGGGGGGGGGGGTCTTTAGTACCGGTTGGAGCCACCACCCGGTACTAAAGGGGTGTCGTTCCCGCCGCTTGGCCTGGCCAAAACAGATCTTTAGTAGCGGTTGGTG
>NC_041390.1:608742278-608763472 GCF_002162155.2 Triticum dicoccoides
TCCCCGCCCGGCCCGTCCCCGTCCCCGTCGTCGCCGCCCCGTCCCCATCCCCGTCGTCACCGCCCGTCTCCGTCCTCGTCGCCGCCCCCCGTCGTCGCGCCTCGCCGGTGAGCTCCTGCCCCGGCCGCACACACACACACACAGTGTTATAGAAATATTAGAAATGTTAGTTATATAGAAATGTTTTTAGTTATAGAAATATTAGAAATGTTAGTTATATAGAAATGTTTTTTAGTTATAGAAATATTAGAAATGTTAGTTATATAGAAATGTTAGTTATATAGAAATATTAGAAATGTTAGTTATATTAGAAATGTTAGTTATATAGAAATGTTAGTTATATAGAAATATTAGAAATGTTAGTTATATTAGAAATGTTAGTTATACAGAAATGTTAGTTATATAAAAATGTTTTTTAGTTATAGAAATACTAGAAATGTTAGTTTTAGTTATAGAAATATTAGAAATGTTAGTTTTAGTTACAAAATTTAGAATTTGCATATATGAAATCACAATCCATCATTTAAAAAATGTTACCTTACTTTTGCGGCATATAGTATTTGTTGTCGACAATGCCCGGCCCGCATCCTCGCCGTCGACCAGTTCGCGACGACGTCCTGCTTCAGAGGACCCATGTCCGGGACTGGGATCCGCCGGAATAGCACTGGGAGGTGCTACCTTCAGGGGCGCGACGCTTGGTGAGGAACCCGACCCCGGGTCCCATCGTCGACCCTGATCTCCTTTGGTGACATTCGCGTGGGCCACTTTCGGTGCGGAAGAGAGCCGCCTCACCTATGGTGCGTAGCGGTACAAGTCGAGGTAGTACTAGAGGTACAGGCGGAGACAAGCGATCTCAATATGGTCCAAGCAGCCTCGCGCCTTTTCTGTAGAGGCCTTACGACAAGTCCGAGGAGGAAAACGCAGCCATATCGAAGGCCGAGGTGGAAGCCCATTTTGCACCGAAACTGCCACCGCCGCCAAGGGAGAAAGTGCCTAAGGAAAATATTGACCACTTCATTCTATGGCTAGAGCACCAGCTCCCAAGCCTGTTGACACAGACTATGAGCGCCACCTCAGGAAGTTAAATCGAGCACGTCTACAGAAAGAGGCGAGCTCAAGCTCGAGCAAATCAGCTGGCAAAAGGAGCGGTAAAACCGTTCCCCAGCTGGGAGAACAGGCGGCACAATCAATCCCCTCGCTTATTGTGCCAACAACACATGAGAGTACGTGCGCCTAATATTATTGTGGGCAAACCATTAACGTTCCCGGGCTGGGCGATGTGGTAATAACTGAGGAGCATATTGAGCAGGCTAAAAGGCTCATGATCACTATTGGACAACTCTTCGATATCGAGCCCATGTCTCTGATTAGAGAGGAGGAAATAAAATGGGAATACATCCGGGGCCAACCTTTGGTCGAGCCAGACGAGGTCAAGAAGCTCCCAACGAGAATGTATGAATTGCATCAATGGTACATGGACATTACCAAAATTTCCAATCGAGAGTCCCTCATGGTGAATGTCAAGAAGGATCATTACTACCATGAGAAAGCTGTGTTCATTGAGTATTCAAAACTATTTCAGTTATACAATCAAGACGCACTCGACAAATCTATCGTCAGTTGCTATTGTCTGTAAGTGATTTCTTTCTGTAATTTAAGTCTCAAGCTAGCTGTAGTGATCATTTTGATCAATCATTACCTGTAATTATCCTCACTATATTCTTTTCTGTGGTATTATGCAGGATGAAGATTTATGAAATGAAAAAAGGTGGATGCTATGGCATTGGGTTCATTGAACCAAATACCATTAATGAATACACATGGAAATTAGATCCATATTATGAAAAAAGTGTAGAGGAAAGCATGCTAGAGTTCTTCAAGTGCCTCAATACCAATGAAGATATACTACTTCCTTACAACTTCGAGTGAGTCACACTGTCTTGTACTACAAATTCTGTTTTTGCCTACTAGCTAGCTACATGTTTTTGCTTACATATGCCCGCTTAATTAAGACATGCAAACGTGTGTGCATGCAGATTTCACTGGATCTTGTTAATCATTAAAGTTGATGAAGGAGCAGTTGAAATACTGGACTCACTACTTGAAAAAGCAAGTGACTACACCATCTTGTTTGGGATAGTCAACAGGTAATTTCAATCATTATTAACTATATCTCGGCCTATTTAGTTCGTCATTTCCTGATATGAATTATTTAATAACCCCTTTATTCATTTTCTTTGTCGGCGGGCAGGGCTTGGGCAAAGTTCATCAGTGTCACTCTAGGCCAATGGAAAAAAATTGAAATGGTATCGACCCAAGGTAAGTAATTAAGTAGTACTAGCTAGCTAGCTACCATCTCTTTAATTATCATGCTTGATTAATTATTATCTGATCAAATTCCATTCTCGTAAAGGCCCTGAAGCAGGTGCCGGGGAATAATCTGTGTGCATACTATGTTTGCGAGAACATTCGCGTGATGACGTCCGAAAGGAGCAGATCTCAAAGACAGGAGTGAGTACGTTTGTCAGAATACTATTCACAATTTTTACACCATTATCGATATCTAGTCACACAACTAATACACATGCATATTGATCTCCTTCTTAACAGTTCAAAGAGGTGCGGGAGCAGCTCCTAGCAGAGGACCGCATAGAAGCAATTCAAGAGGAAATAACGGAATTTTTGCTCGACCAGGTCATAGATCCCAAAGGAGAATACTATTACCCGCTACCGCCCCCATGAGCCACTTCCAATTGTCATTGTGCTCCGAAGGCACAAATTAGGCCAATGCCACTGGCTCCAAAGGCACCAATTAGGAGAAATTGTATATAGCTAGCTAATTGTATATATATATATATATATATATATATATATATATGTACATGTGTGTATATATGTGTGAATTAATTAATGGTGGTTGTGAGACATTCGATGATATATATATATATATATATGATCGGTTCTACTAGAAATTCTATTTATATATATGCATAATGTGTACAATATGTAGTATCGTAAAATACCAGCAAACGAAAAAGAATTAAATGGAAAACACAAAATTAAATGAAAAATAAATCATAAACCCAAAAACCCCCAACCTTTTAATACCGGTTGGTGTCACCAACTGGTACTAAAGGGCTCCCTGCCCCCGGAGCTGGCTCGTGCCACGTGGTTGCCCTTTAGCACCGGTTCGTGCTGAACCGGTACTAAAGGGGGGGCTTTAGTGCCCACATTTTAGTGCCGGTTACCGAACCGGCACTAAAGGGCCTACGAACCGGTGCTATTGCCCGGTTCTGCACTAGTGTTTTTTGGGTTTTATGGAAAAGAAATATCAAATGGAGTCCAAACGAGCTGAAAATTTACGGTGATTTTGTATGGACCAGAAGAGACCCACGGAGCATCGGAGTTGGGCCAGAAGAGTCCCGAGGCGACCACAAGCCTAGGGGGAGCCCCCTAGGGCCCGCCCCTGGCTTGTGCCCCCCTCGGGAACCCCCCTGACTTGTTTCCGACGCCAAAAATTCCTATAAATATAGAAACCCCCGAAAAGAACCCTAGATCAGAAGTTCCGCCGCCGTAAGCCTCTGTAGCCATGAAAAACCAATCAGGAGCCCGTTCCGGCACCCTGTCGGAGGAGGAAACCATCATCGAGGCCATCTTCATCATCCCGACGGTCTCCATAACGAGGAGGGAGTAGTTCACCCTCGGGGTTGAGGGTATGTATCAGTAGCTATGTGTTTGATCTCTCTTTCTCTCTCTCTTGTGTTCTTTATTTGGCACGATCTTGATGTACCGCGAGCTTTGTTACTATAGTTGAATCATATGGTGTTTCTCCCCCTCTACCTTCTTGTGATGAATTGAGTCTTGCTCTCTAAGGTTTCGTTATGTTGGATTGAGTATTGGATTTGAGAACACTTGATGTATGTCTTGCGATGGAATATCTGTGGTGACAATGGGATGTTTTATTTATTCATTTGATGTATGTTTTGGCACTCAACTCACGGATTCCCGAGGTGACATTGGGATAATCCATGCATAGGGGTTGATGCACGTTTTCCCCCGATACGTTCTCCAATAGAAACTTTGGAGTGATTCTTTGTTGCACGTTGAGGGATTGTTATATGATCCAATTATGTTATCATTGTTGAGAGAATTTGCACTAGTGAAAGTATGAACCCTAGGCCTTGCTTTCAAGCATTACAATACCGTTTTTGTTCACTTTTGTTACTAGTTACCTTGCTGTTTTTATATTTCTAGATTACAAAAACTTATATCTACTATCCATATTACACTTATATCGCCATCTCTTCGCCGAACTAGTGCACCTAAACAATTTACCATTGTATTGGGTGTGTTGGGGACACAAGAGACTCTTTGTTATTTGGTTGCAGGGTTGCTTGAGAGAGACCATCTTCATCCTACGCCCCCCATGGATTGATAAACCTTAGGTCATCCACTTGAGGGAAAATTTGCTACTGTCCTACAAAACTCTGCGCTTGGAGGCCCAACACGAGTCTATAAGAAGAAGGTTGCAAAGTAGACATCAAGCTCTTTTCTGGCGCCATTGCTGGGGAGGTGAGTGCTTGAAGGTATATCTTTAGATCTTCCAATTGAATCTTTAGTTTCTTGTTTTATCACTAGTTCATTCTATAAAAGAAAACTACAAAAATGGAATTGAGGTTGCCTCATATGCTTTATCTTTTTAATGTCTTTCATGAAAGTGATGGAAAGGAAACTTGTGCTCAAGTGTTAGAAGAAGTCAATAAAATGTTTGACACTAGATCTTTGGATGATAAACATGATTGCATGTTGTTAGTGTGCTTGCTATGAATATTAATGATACTAATGATGATTGCACTAGTCATGATAAAGAAGTTTCTTATAAGCATGTCAGTTTTTGTGGAGTGAATAGAGTTTGTGAAGACATGCCTTATAGGGATGATAGATTCTGTAAGAAGCATAAACATGATGAAACCAATTGGTGGCTTAAGGTGATAGATAAATTTGCTACAAAATTATGCTCTCTTCATCCCATTACTTGTGAACTTTGCAATAGAGTTGGTCATCTTAATTTCCAATGCACGCTTTTTCATGATCAATTCGTGGCCAAAAATGGCAATAAATTGATCACTCTTGAACTTTATAATGAACTTTGGTTATTTTTGGGGTGTGAAGAATTGTCACATAAAAATAGTTGGTTTGAAGCATTCATATTCACCGACCATGTTGAGACTACTCTTAAAGAAATATATATGTTTTGCATGGTAAATTGGAAGGAAAATGCTTATATTGCCAACTATAAAAAGATGGGAAAACCAACATAATATAAAAGTACTAATGAAAGGGTAAATGTTTCCACTTTCCCTCCTATTGTCTCCCTATGTAACCAATCTCATCAATAAGGGGCTTCAAAAAGTTATTTATATCCACACATGACGTGGAGAAGAAAAAGAAAAGACAAAGAAGCAAAGGTAGAAAGGTATCCCTCCCAAATGATATTGCTCCTATTATGGTTATGCCTCATGAGAATGAATCAAAAAATAAATGTGGAAGATGATATACTTGATGATGATATTGATTCTCTGTCTTATGGTACAATGTTCGAAGAAACTATTGAGGATGATTTTGTTATGCCTATTACTCATTGTGATGATTATGATTGGGAAAATAATGATACTTCTTATAATCTTGAAAATCTTTTTGGCACCTAGAAAATTATGATGATAATAATTGCTATACTATTGGTGTTATCATGCTATTAATGATGAGAGTGATTATGCTTATGATATGCAAAGCCACAAGCTTGGGGATGTTATGTTTGATGAGAATAACATGTTTGAGAATTTATTTGCTGCAATTAATGTTTGTCCCAAGCTTGGGGATGCTATGCGTGATGAAGATGATATTTTAGTCCCCCAAGTTTTGATGTGCAAATTTATTACGATGATAGCATGCCTCCTATTTATGATGATTGTAATATTTATGAAAGTGGGTCTGGAAGAGTGTCAACTTTAGATAATAATTATCCCACTATTTTGGAGGGTGTTGAATCTTATTATAATGATAAAAGTGGATTTGGAGAGGTCATGACTTTATTTAGTAATGATTCCACTATCTTGGAATAGGTTTCAATTGATTTTGATGGGAACAATGCTGCTACTTATGATGATTATTGTGATGACACTTATGTTATAAAAAGTAGTGATGATTATATTTATAAAACTTGTCATAATTATGATTACCCTTTTTCTGAACATTACTCTTTTAATGTGACAATTTACAGTATTCAAGTTTCTTATGATACTCCCACTATTCCAAATGAGAAGAATTTTGCTTATGTGGAGAGTAGTAAAATTTCTATGGTTATGAATCATGAAAATTATGCTTTATGTGATGGTTGTATTGTTGAATAATTCATGATGCTACTGAAAATTATTATGAGAGAGGAACTTATGCTTCTACATATTGCAATGATATCAAGTTTCCTCTCTATGTGTTTAAAATTTTGAAGTTTTGCTTGTCTTGCCTTCCTATGCTAGTTGATTCTTGCTCCCATAGACTATTTGCTCACAAAATCCCCATGCATAGGAAGTGGGTTAGACTTAAATGTGCTAGTCATGTGCTTCATGATGCTCCCATTATGTTTCAACTCTTATGCTTTATGTGAGCATCATCGACATCATCATGCCTAGCTAAAAAGGCATTAAAGAAAAACGCTTGTTGGGAGACAACCCAATATTTACCCTAACTGTTTTGTGTGTTCACATGATTATGCTACTGTAGTAATCATGTTTGATAGATTTTGTTTCAATAAAGTGCCAAGTAAGACCTTTGGGATGGTCTATCACTACTGTAGGATGGTCCAAACGCGACACTACGATCAGAGACCCTTCGACGAAACTGTGTACGATGATGGATGCATCAAACACGGTTCAGATTTTAGTTGTGTGTGCGATGCAGGGCATACAATTCAGTTCAATTAACTGTTTGGGATGAGGAGGAACAAAAGAAACGGACAGCCAGATGAAGGTGTGTGCGATATACAGCATACAGTTCACTAGGATGAACTGTGTGTGATTAGGAAACACAATGGAAATGGTTCAACTGAACAAGATGTGTGTGATACGCGGCAAATAGGTCCGTAATCAGAAATGTGTGCGAAGACCAATAATAACACAAACGATTGCTGCTAATAAGCCGTGTGATTTGCTCTGTCTATAGTAGAATAACATGTATATGTATATATATGTATATATATAACTGAAATAAATATCCAATTACATAAGTGACTATATAGATCACTCGCACACACTTCAATCAACAATTGCATGCATTCTAAAGTAGGAGAAACAGTCGTCTAGTCATCTACTTCTTGTGACGCTCCCACCACTGCTATGTGGCTCGATCCCTCGTCTGGGGCAGGAAGAAGACAGTTCCTCATGTCAACGATCCGCTTGTACATCTCGTAGCTTGTGTACGCGTCCTTGGCCGCGTACTTGACGTGTTCTTCATCCAGTCTCTCATGCCAAACATTGTGCCAGGCGTTCTTGTCCTTCTTGCTCTCTTCCTTCAGCTTCACGTAGTAGGGGTCGATGATGGCCGGGGCAAGGTCAACCAGGGAGTTCAGTTTATTGTTGTCGCTCCCCCAGACCTTGTAGTGGTGCTGGATGTTGACAAGATTCGGGCATTTCAAGCCCGAAACCTTGAGCGCTTTGAGATCGTTGGTGGTGTCCACCATAGCAAAACTGTAGTCGGAGCTGTTGATAAACCTGGAGAAACGCTCGCAAGGCCTTGTGGCAAGGTGGTAGTGGTAGACGAGGACGTCATGTGGCACGCACAACTGGGTGATGGCAACCTTCAGATCGTGACCGACACGACCCATGGTGTACTCGAGGTCGAAGCCGACCACTCGGTACTTGTCCTCGGCAAGGAACTACTCCATAGTTTGGATGGAGCTCTCCACCGAGACCAGATCGTTCTTGTACACCATCGAGAGGGCCTTCCCCTCACGTGGGTGTCCACTACGTGATGCGTGGTGAACTGCCCGTCGTTGTCGTTGTCGGCCGCTGGGAGCGCCATTGGAGCTGCTGGATGTCCTCTCTGTATGTGTCATCGTGGGTGTGCTTATTGTGTCGTGTAACGCGAGAAATATAAGGTAAATGGCCGCAGGAATAAATGGGGGCCGGGCGGCCTGGATTCTCTACGCGTCTGCATGACAGTTTTTGCAGCGGGTAACTGCATCGTCGTGCCGCACCCAGCGCAACCGCATGCACACGAACATGCGTGATCGTGCGCCGGCCCCAAACACTGGCAGCGCGCGTGAAGGGACGAGGGCAGAGCACCCGGCGGGACACGAGAGCAAAGCACGCGCGGCGGGACGCGAGCAGAGCGTGCCGCGGCCTCCTGAACCGCAAGCAACCACACACATAGAGCAGTTGAACACGCAGGAAATGGTCGCCTACAAGCCGGCCGACAGTTGCGTCACTACGTAGAGAGCGGCCGTGTGCTACCACCTTCGTCTAGTCTATAGTCCCATTTATATTCTGTGCCATATTTTGCCATCAAACTTAATCCACAAAATGTTAGTGCATGTTATAAAAATTATATAATCAGAAACTATGTTCAAATACAAATCCAACTATATAATCTTTGGCGATATGCATTCGTATTTTATTAGTTAAATCATACTTATAAACCAGGACGAGGGTATAGTAGGTAATTAAATCTCAAACGTTTTTTATTAACCGTGTGTGTACATGGCCTTTCGTCCTCCTCTCACACGTCTTGTCACCCCGCTGCTGCAGACGGCTTACATCGCAAGCTTGCGCAGCGCGCGGGGGCGTTCTTTTGGCCAAACGGTGGTGCCAATGAATCGTCCGTGAGCCCGTTCCCGCACAACCTCGCAGGTTCCCGCGCAAGCTTCCCGCCCGACTCGATGAAATCCCCCAAAATCCCAATGCTTACCGGCCTGCTATAAAAACTGTCACGTCCAGCAAGTCCTGCGTCACATTTCCCCCTCCCTCCCTGTAGCTTATCTCGTCTGCTTCTCCCACAATCGCCAATGGCACCGGTCCACCGTCGTTGCTCAGCCACTCCACCCTCATCGGAGGACAACTCTAGCTAGGAGGCTACATCATGGCGGCGGTGCAGTCCCCGACGTAGTGTAGTGCGCGTGGCGTCCCTGTTGGGTATGCGCGGAACACCCACCACACGCACCGCCGCCGGTGCCAATCGGCAGCTATTGCGTGCCGTCGTTGCCGCCACACCACCGTCGGAAGCTAGGGCCATTGCCCGCTTTGCTGCCGCGGCCCGAAGGCGGGAGGTGGCCGTCATGGCCGCCACCCCACTGCCAGCCACCGTGGCCATCACCCGCTCCGCCACCGCGGCCCGAAAGCGGGAGGGGGTGGTCGCGGCCGCCACCCCATCATCGGCCGTCGTGGCCGCCAGCCCACCGTCAACCGCCAGGGTCATCACCCGCTCCGCCACCGCCGCCCAAAGGCGGGAGGCGGAGGTGGATGCCCGCACGTGCGTCAGCGACCTTGCACGCTACACCGAGTTCCCGTGGGAGGAGGAGGAGCGCCTCGTCGAGCACGCAAAGAGCCTTACCACCGCCGTGGCCACGAGACACGCCACCTCAGAGGCGAGGAATCAGGAGATCTACAAGGAGAACCACCGCTTCGAGAGGGGTCGTCTGGAGCGGCAGAGGGCGTTCGAGGTGAGCATCGCTAAAGCTGCAACAGCGGCAAGCACCGTATTGTGGTTGCCGAGCTCGTCGGTAGGCTCGTCGGTAAAAGCAAAGCAATAATAAAGTGATGTAGATTAATATGATGAGAAAGAGACCCGGGGGCCATAGGTTTCACTACTGGCTTCTCTCAAGAGCATAAGTATTCTACGGTGGGTGAACAAATTACTATTGAGCAATTGACAGAATTGAGCATAGTTATGAGAATATCTAGGTATGATAATGTATATAGGCATCACATCCGAGACAAGTGGACCGACTCCTGCCTGCATCTACTACTAGTACTCCACTCATCGACCGCTATCTAGCATGCATCTAGAGTATTAAGTTAAAAACAAAGTAACGCCTTAAGCAAGATGACATGATGTAGAGGGATAGTTTCATGCAATATGATAAAAACCCCATCTTGTTATCCTCGATGGCAACGATACAATACGTGCCTTGCTGCCCCTTCTGTCACTGGGAAAGGACACCGCAAGATCGAACCCAAAGCTAAGCACTTCTCCCATGGCAAGAACAACCAATCTAGTAGGCCAAACCAAATTGATAATTCGAAGAGACTTGCAAAGATAACCAATCATACATAAAAGAATTCAGAGAAGATTCAAATATTATTCATAGATAGACTGGATCATAAACCCACAATTCATCGCTCTCAACAAACACACCACAAAAAGAAGATTACATCGAATAGATCTCCACAAGAGAGGGGGAGAACATTGTATTGAGATCCAAAAAGAGAGAAGAAGCCATCTAGCTACTAACTATGGACCCGTAGGTCTGAAGTAAACTACTCACACTTCATCGGAGGGGCTTGGATGATGATGTAGAAGCCCTCCGTGATCGATGCCTCCTTCGGCGGAGCTCCGGAACAGGCCCCAAGATGGGATCTCGTGGATACAAAAAGTTGTGGCGGTGCAATTTGGTTTTTGGCTCCTGTTCTGATCGTTTGGGGATACATGGATATATATGGGAGGAAGAAGTACGTCGGTGGAGCTTCGAGGGCCCCACGAGGCAGGGGCACGCCCTAGGGGGGCGCCCTCCACCCTCGTGGCTTTCTTTATGGAGGGTCCAAGTCTCCTGGATCTTATCTGATGAGAAAATCACGTTTCCGAAGGTTTCATTCCGTTTGGACTCTGTTTGATATTCTGTTTCTCCGAAACACTGAAATAGGCAAAAAAACAACAATTCTAGGCTGGGCCTCCGGTTAATAGGTTAGTCCCAAAAAATAATATAAAAGTGGAAAATAAAGCCCAATATAGTCCAAAACAGTAGATAATATAGCATAGAGCAATCAAAAGTTATAGATACGTTGGAGACGTATCAAGCATCCCCAAGCTTAATTCCTGCTCGTCCTCGAGTAGGTAAATGATAAAAACAGAATTTTTGATGCGGAGTGCTACTTGGAATAATTTTAATGTAATTCTTCTTAATTGTGGTATGAATATTCAGACCCGAAAGATTCAAGACAAAAGTTTGTATTGACATAAAAATGATAATACTTCAAGCATACTAACTAAGCAATTATGTCTTCTCAAAATAACATGGCCAAAGAAAGTTTGTCCCTACAAAATCATATAGTTTAGTCAGTTTTCATTTTCGTCCCACAAGAATGCTCTCATCATGCACAACCCCGATGACAAGCCAAGCAATTGTTTCATACTTTAGTAATCTCAAACCTATAAACTTTCACGTAATATATGAGCGCGAGCCATGGACATAGCACTATGGGTGGAATAGAATATAATGAGGGGGGTTATGTGGAGAAGACAAAAAGGGAGAAAGTCTCACATCAATGAGGCTAATCAATGGGCTATGGAGATGCCCACCGATTGATGTTAATGCAAGGAGTAGGGATTGCCATGCAACGGATGCACTAGAGCTATAAATGTATGAAAGCTCAACAAAAGAAACTAGTGGGTGTCATTGTTGAGGAAATCGTTAACTGGTAGCTATTCGGTTGGCTGGCGAGTAGGGGATTAATAGACTAATCGGCAAGTTAATCGGCCATTTAATCAGTTAATCGGACAATTTATGAGTTTATCGGCTACTCAGTGACCCTATGAGTAGGGATTAATCGGCAAGTTAACTGCTTAATCAGATGAATTCTTGAACATGGGAGGGTGTGCATCCAACTTGCTTGCTCACGAAGACCTAGGGCACTTGAGGAGGCCCATTGTTGGAATATACAAGCCAAGTTCTATAATGAAAAATTCCCACTAGTATATGAAAGTGATAACATGAGAGACTCTCTACTATGAAGATCATGGTGCTACTTTGAAGCACAAGTGTGGTAAAAGGATAGTAACATTGTCCCTTCTCTCTTTTTCTCTCATTTTTTGGGCCTTTTTTATGGCCTTTCTATTTTTTTGGGCCTTCTCTTTTTATGGCCTTTTTTTATTTATTCCTCACTTGGGACAATGCTCTAATAATGATGATCATCACACTTCTATTTATTTACAACTCAATGATTACAACTCGATACTAGAACAAAGATGACTCTATATGAATGCCTCCGGCGGTGTACCGGGATATGCAATGAACCAAGAGTGACATGTATGAAAGAATTATGAACGGTGGCTTTGCCACAAATACTATGTCAACTACATGATCATGCTAAGCAATATGACAATGATGAATGTGTCATGATGAACGGAATGACGGAAAGTTGCATGGCAATATATCTCGGAATGGCTATGGAAATGCCATAATAGGTAGGTATGGTGGCTGTTTTGAGGAAGATATAAGGAGGTTTATGTGTGAAAGAGCGTATCATATCACAGAGTTTGGATGCACCGGCGAAGTTTGCGCCAACTCTCAATGTGAGAAAGGGCAATGCATGGTACCGAAGAGGCTAGCAAGGATGGAAGGGTGAGAGTGTGTATAATCCATGGACTCAACATTAGTCATAAAGAACTCACATACTTATTGCAAGAATCTACAAGTCATCAAAAACCTCGGCACTACGCGCATGCTCCTAGGGGATAGATTGGTAGGAAAAGACCATCGCTCGTCCCCGACCGCCACTCATAAGGAAGACAATCAAATAACACCTCATGTTTCAAATTTGTTGCATAACGTTTACCATACGTGCATGCTACGGGACTTGCAAACCTCAACACAAGTATTTCTCAATTTCATAACTACTCAACTAGCATGACTTTGATATTATTACCTCCATATCTCAAAACATTCATCAAGCATCAAACTTTTCTTAGTATTCAACACACTCATACGAAAATTTTATTATTAATCTTGCATACCAAGCATATTTAGGATTTTAAGCAGATTACCATGCTATTAAGACTCTCAAAATAATCTAAGTGAAGCATGAGAGATCAATAGTTTCTATAAAACAAATCCACCACCATGCTCAAAAAGATATAAGTGAAGCACTAGAGCAAAACTATAAAGCTCAAAAGATATAAGTGAAGCACATAGAGTATTCTATCAAATTCCAAATCATGTATGGCTCTCTCAAAAGGTTTGTACAACAAGGATGATTGTGGTAGACTAACAAGAAAAGACTCAAATCATAAAAGACGCTCCAAGCAAAACACATATCATGTGGTGAATAAAAATATAGCTCCAAGTAAAGTTACCGATAGAAGTAGACGAAAAAGAGGGGATGCCTTCCGGGGCATCCCCAAGCTTTGGCTTTTAGGTGTCCTTAGATTATCTTGGCGGTGCCATGGGAATCCCCAAGCTTAGGCTCTTGACACTCCTTGTTCCATAATCCATCAAATCTTTACCCAAAACTTGAAAACTTCACAACAAACTTAAAGGTAGAAAACTCGTGAGCTCCGTTAGCGAAAGAAAACAAAAGACCACTTCAAGGTACTGTAATGAACTAATTCTTTATTTATATTGATGTTAAACCTATTGTATTCCAACTTCTCTATGGATTATAAACTATTTTACTAGCCATAGATTCATCAAAATAAGCAAACAACACACGAAAAACAGAATCTGTCAAAAACAGAACAAACTGTAGTAATATGTAGCTAGCGCAAGATCTGGAACCCAAAAAATTGTAAAATAAATTTATGGACGTGAGGAATTTATATATTAATCATCTTCAAAAAGAATTAACTAAATATCACTCTCCAAATAAAAATGGAAGCAGTTCTCGTGAGCGCTAAAGTTTCTGTTTTTTACAGCAAGTTCAACAAGACTTTCCCCAAGTCTCCCCAACGGTTCTACTTGGCACAAACACTAATTAAACACAAAAAAACACAACCAAAACAGATGCTAAATAATTTATTTATTACTAAACAGGAGCAAAAATCAAGGAATAAAAATAAAATTGGGTTGCCTCCCAACAAGCGCTATCGTTTAACGCCCCTAGCTAGGCATAACAAGCAAGAATAGATCTAGGTATTGCCATCTTTGGTTTTCAATTTTTTAGCAGAATCAAGCTCGAATCCGGGAGGTTATTTACGTTTCCCTTCATATTCTGAAATTTTTAGATCTAAAGAATCCAACCGCTTATTGCAAAGGGTAATCAACATATTCGTGCGGTGAATATTTCCACTAATGTTCTTAAGAGGTTCAAGAGATTTCTGCAAGATTTTAGTAACTTCACAATTTTTTTCAAAAACTAGTGTCTCTTCCTGAATAGGATGAGGCCCCTTTTGTTGAGGTAGCGTTCCCACTATACCTTTTATAATTTCAAGTGCAATATGGGGATCAATTTCAATAAAATTGCCTTTGGCAACGCAATCCAAGAGTTGTCTATGAGACATATTTAATCCAACATAAAAATTGCGAAGAAAAATTCTTAGATTTATTTCAGAGGTACAATTATGATGAGATTCCATTATTCTCAACCAGGCATCTTTTAGGTTTTCTCCTAACCTTTGTTTAAAGTGAAAGATTTCGAACTCAGGGGTCAACGGAGAAGATAAGGGACTAGCCATAACGACAAGCAAACAAACTAACACACAAGCAAACAAAAAGCAAACGGGCAAAAAGAGGAAAATAGAGAGAGAGAGAGAGGGAGGATAGAGAGAGAGAGAGGGCGAATAGAACGGCAAGGGTGAAGTGGGGGGAGAGGAAAACGAGAGGCAAATGGCAAATAATGTAATGCGGGAGATAGGGATTGTGATGGGTACTTGGTATGTTGACTTTTGCGCAGACTCCCCAGCAACGACGCCAGAAATTCTTCTTGCTACCTCTTGATGCACTGCATTGGATTTCCCCAAAGAGG
Source organism: Triticum dicoccoides (assembly GCF_002162155.2). Taxonomy (NCBI): domain Eukaryota; kingdom Viridiplantae; phylum Streptophyta; class Magnoliopsida; order Poales; family Poaceae; genus Triticum; species Triticum dicoccoides. The sequence goes on from NC_041390.1 coordinate 608,757,227, forward strand.
AGAGGATGATGCAGCAAAGTAGCGTAAGTATTTCCCTTAGTTTTTGAGAACCAAGGTATCAATCCAGTAGGAGGCTACACGCGAGTCCCTCGTACCTACACAAAAACAATAGCTCAACGCAACCAACGCGCTTAGGGGTTGTCAATCCCTTCACGGTCACTTACGAAAGTGAGATCTAATAGAGATGATAAATAATATTTTTGGTATTTTTGGTATAGAGATGCAAAGTAAAAAGTAAAAGTTAAGTAAAAGCAAAGCAATAATAAAGTGATGGAGATTAATATGATGAGAAAGAGACCCAGGGGCCATAGGTTTCACTAGTGGCTTCTCTCAAGAGCATAAGTATTCTATGGTGGGTGAACAAATTACTGTTGAGCAATTGACAGAATTGAGCATAGTTATGAGAATATCCAGGTATGATCATGTATATAGGCATCACGTCTGAGACAAGTAGACCGACTCCTGTCTGCATCTACTACTATTACTCCACTCATCGACCGCTATCCAGCATGCATCTAGAGTATTAAGTTAAAAACAGAGTAACACCTTAAGCAAGATGACATGATGTAGAGGGATAGTTTCATGCAATATGATAAAACCCCCATCTTGTTATCCTCGATGGCAACGATACAATACATGCCTTGTTGTCCCTTCTATCACTGGGAAAGGACACCGCAAGATCGAACCCAAAGCTAAGCACTTCTCCCATGGCAAGAACAACCAATCTAGTAGGCCAAACCAAACTGATAATTCGAAGAGACTTGCAAAGATAACCAATCATACATAAAAGAATTCAGAGAAGATTCAAATATTATTCATAGATAGACTGGATCATAAACCCACAATTCATCGGTCTCAACAAACACACCGCAAAAAGAAGATTACATCGAATAGATCTCCACAAGAGAGGGGGAGAACATTGTATTGAGATCCAAAAAGAGAGAAGAAGCCATCTAGCTACTAACTATGGACCCGTAGGTCTGAAGTAAACTACTCACACTTCATCGGAGGGGCTTGGATGATGATGTAGAAGCCCTCCGTGATCGATGCCTCCTCCGGCGGAGCTCCGGAACAGGCCCCAAGATGGGATCTCGTGGATACAGAAAGTTGCGGCGGTGGAATTAGGTTTTTGGCTCCTGTTCTGATCGTTTGGGGATACGTGGATATATATGGGAGGAAGAAGTACATCGGTGGAGCTTCAAGGAGCCCACGAGGCAGGGGGGCGCGCCCTAGGGGGGGCGCCCTCCACCCTCGTGGCCGCCTCGTGGCTTTCTTGACGGAGGGTCCAAGTCTCCTGGATCTTATCTGATGAGAAAATCACGTTTCCGAAGGTTTCATTCCGTTTGGATTCCGTTTGATATTCTGTTTCTCCGAAACACTGAAATAGGCAAAAGCAGCAATTCTGGGCTGGGCCTCCGGTTAATAGGTTAGTCCCAAAAATAATATAAAAGTGGAAAATAAAGCCCAATATAGTAAAAAATAGTAGATAATATAGCATGGAGCAATCAAAAATTATAGATACGCTGGAGACGTATCAGTTGGCAATAACTGAGGAAAAGTTTGGTCGGTTCAGCTGTCGAGTTGAACTGTTTGTATAAATTAAGAACGACTGTTTAATCTATGAATGAAATCTATGCTTAATTACTGAATTTTAGTTGCAAAAATTAGATAATGCTAGTGATTTTTAGCTTCATATTTTGACAAATTGCAGTGTTACAAGGTTGACAAATGGCAATGTTACTAGATCAACAAATGTCAATCTTTCCAGTTTGACAAATGGCAACATACCCAATATGAAAGATGCAAATCACACCAAATTATTTGTAAGTTATATTAAATTCTAAATTCCAAAATTCTAATACGGGTGTAACATCCCAAAATTCTAAATTTTGGAATGTTATATTAAATAGATAGATTTGATTGATTGTTTGTTTGTTGTGTGATTGATTGAGTGAAATTCGAAACTTTTTGAAAGTTAAATGAGAGGGAATAAAAGGACTTTCCCAAACTTTCATTTTTTCATTTATGATCTTCGTGAATTCAAATTCTTTTCAAATACAAAACCCTAGAGAGAAGATGACATGACTTCTTCCATTTAAATAAATGAAAAGGGTGTTTGAAAATATTTGAATTCCATTGGGAAATATTTCCAATTCAGAAACTTTAAGCAACTCAATGATTTTCATGAGAGAAGATAAAATGACTTCTTCAAATTATATGAAATATGAGTTGGGAGTTTCAAAGAATTAAATTCAAAGTTCTTCTGAATTTATTTACAATTTGGAGTTATTTGAGTTTTATTCAAACTATTTTTCTCCAAAAATAAAATATATGGAAAATAGGGTAACATGATTCCCTACATTAGAAAATTGGAGAAAAATTAATTTGAAATCATTTTGGTATTTTTAAAATGATTTTTTTGGATTTTAATAGACCGGTAGCACTCTTTGATTTATCTGAATTTGTGTGGATTTTATTTGAAGTTATAAAAATGTTCACGTCGTAGAAAATCTTTTTCTGAAAATTTTGATATCTTATATGCCTATATAATATTTTTATTTATTTTGGTTTTGTTATTTTCGTTGTCTAGAAAATAATGTTTTTTTTAAAAAAAAAACTTTCTCCTCTTCGCCGGCCCAGCCCATCCGCACCGTCGCTACCGACCCCGGGCGGAATCCCTCGCCCGCACGCCGCCGCGCTGCCATGGCCGCCGTCCCCGCCTCGGACTCTGCGCCCGCCGCCTTTGTCCCTCGCCCACGCATCGCTCGCCCCTCCCTCCATAAGAACCCGAGGCCTCGGCCCCGTTCCTCTCCTCCTCGCACGCCGCGCCGCCGCCGCACTTCTCGCCAGCTCGCGGAAGCCGCCGCTCCGGCGAGATCCAGCCACTGCTGCCCGCTCCACTCCGTCGCCCCTGACCGCTACCGCCACCACCGTCGTCACCGCTGCGCCGCGCCGAGCGCCTTGACGCCCTCGCCGTTGCCGGAGACCCACCGAAGTCGCCGCCCCATCGACGTCCGAGCCGCCGCCGCCGTCTTTCCGGTCGCCGGCGACCTCCACGCCACGGTAACCACCGCCTCTCCCCCTCGTCCGTCCGATCCAAGATCTATGGTTAGGAATAGATCTGTTCGTTTTTTTTTCTCCCAACCGTTTTCTTTAAGTAGTGAACGTCCGATGTTTTAGTGTTTGAAGCGATGGTTTTTGTTTTATAAGCTTCTGCAGCGAACGTTCGTTAGATAGGTTTTTTTCTTTTTCTGTTTAATTTCGGCTAGGGACCTATTCGTGATAAATTTCTTCATAGATTAGTCCCTGTACTTCAAACCCTCATAACTTTTTACTCGTTAGTCCAAATCCAACGAAACCAACGCTCACGTCTTCGTTATGATCTCGTCTATCCAGTAATCCAACTCAAACATGTTTTTGAAAAGTTCAAAAGTTTGAATTTGATCAGATTTGAATTCAAACTTCGTTTGATCATAACTTGAGTTTCGTAGCTCCGTTTGAGTTGACTCTTTTTGCAAATCAAAGCTCTTGACCTAAACTTTTTGATAAGGCCTTCATATAATTTTGGTACTGCTAGAAATTGTTTTGTGTTGCAAGAGTTATTTGCTTGGTTTTGATGTTTTCCGAATTGTCTTCTTCGATCTTTCTGATACTTTGAGTGATTGCTTATGTGTGGTTACTATTGCTTGCTTACGATAGATTGACCGGAGTGTGACAAGTAGAGCTATCAAGATTTTTGAGTGCGAATCATCTTCATCAACATTGCAGGCAAGTTCACACTTTGATCATACCTCTTTCATACCCAGTTTTTATTGCATTAGATCAAACCTGAAACATTGCATGATTAGGATCTAATTAAATTGTGGGCATTGGGAAGTAGTTGATGAGGTAGGAACCTATTACCTATTTATTATCAAACCCTTGGGAGTTACTATTACGTTATGCTTACTTCGCCATGCTATGCTCGTAGACGTGGATTGGGTTTTGAGAGTATCCATGACAGATGTGAGATTGTTAATTAATGGTTTACTTAAGGTGGCAACTTAAACACACATCTGGGTGGATTGAGGCACCTGGTTATTCCAGGATTGCCTGTCTAGGCACCTGGGTAGACCAGGATTGCCTTTTTTTATGGACCGCCACCTAGGCTCAAAGGGAGCATGAGATTTTTCATGCTAGAAACTTCCGTGTGCAGCCACAAGCTATTATGGGCTCTAGCATAGTTGATTAAGTAGTGCGAACTCTTACAGTGGTAGACTAGCAGATATAGGGGATGTAGGTGGTACGGTCTACCCGATCGTAAGGTGCTAGTGCTTCTGAAAGACTATGTCTCGGTCGTCCGTTTCTCAAACACCATGTAGTGCGAGAAACCAAACGGAGGCGATCGAGTCTTATGGGGAAAAGTGCGCAAACCTCTGCAGAGTGTATAAACTAATCATGATTAGCCGTGTCCCCGGTTATGGACAACTTGAGTATCTAGTACCTGGATTATCATGTGAATCTCATCATGTTACTTTAAATGAATATTGTTGGGTTTTAATGATGTTACTTAATTGGGATTGAGAATGCTGTCAACCATTCTCAATGTTCAACAACCACCATGATAGTTAAATAAAATTTATTCCTTTGCAGTAGGGGAAAAATTGACTTTTTTCAAAAACCTTATACCATAGAGCTTTTCCACGTGCCAAATATGCATGTAGTGATAGCCTTTATTCATCATTCTCTATGGTGTGAATTTGCCAGTACATTCAATGTACTGACCCTCTGTGACTGCAACGTCTCATGTTGCAGGTTTATCTTACGACGAGTAAGTGATACGTTAGGGTTACGATTTCTACACTCAACTTTGCCTTTGGTGTTGATGGGAATCCACAACCTTGTTACTTCCGCTATTTTGGATTGAGGTAATAGTATCTTATGTTACTTATATATGTGATTTACCTCTGTTATAAATCCTTGAGTACTGTGTGTGTCAGCATACCAATCCAGGGATGACACTTAAGCACAGAGACTTTATCCATTCGGGTTGGGTCGCTACAACGGGTCATCCAAAAGAACCATTTGCATTGAAGAGATGCACAAATCCTGCTCTCATTTTGCATCATGTCGTCCCGGGGTCGACGGGCGGGGCGCGGGAGGACGGCAGCTCGCGGCGCTGAGAGGTAGTGTTCGACGGCAGCATCCCATGCCGCTAAGGGGGCACGCGCATGGAGAGGAAGGCGGGCGGCCATGGAAGTCAAATGGCTTGCTTCCTAGTGAGCCTGCGCAGCATAGAGCTCGCATGCTTTCCGGTAAGCCTGCACATTCGAGGACAACTTGCATGCCTCTCGGTCAGCCTGCGCACCGGACTGCGCTCGCACGCCTCCCGTTCAGTCAAGGTCAAGCAGTTGTCCGCACGACACCTCCTACAGCCATTAAAACCTAGATACATGGTGTCATGTGAATGGTTAACAGAACATACACGCTTTGAATTATACAAACATTTGAGATATTAAAGTGGCAGCTATTTTTTCAAAATGCGTTTGTTGGCTGTCATTATTCGAGTGCGCCTTCTCTCAAAATGGACACGAAAAATACCACAGCATGTCGGGTGCCATTCCATGATAGAATGCCAAGTTTCATGAATTTCAGACGAGTTTTGGATTTACTAGAATTTAAAAATAAAGGATCTCAACGTTTTGCCGGCAATCCACGGTGCCCTGGTGTTTGAAATTCATTCCCATTTCTTGCATGAGACCTAAGCATGCACCCAAGGACACATATTTGTTTTTTCAACCAATTTATATGCACTAGAGCATGTGCATATAGTTCAAATTTGAATTATGCACATAAATGCATTGGGAACCATCTGAAGTTCCCAATGAAGGCGTGTGCGATGCAGGGCATATGGTCCAGTTCAATTAACTGTTTGGGATGAGAAGAAAGAAAAGAAATGGGCAGCCAGATGAAGGCGTGTGCGATATACAGCATACGGTTCACTAGGATTAACTGTGTGTGATTAGGAAACACAATGGAAACGGTTTTACTGAACAAGATGTGTGTGATGTGCGGCAAACAGGTCCGTAATCAGAAATGTGTGCGAAGACCAATAATAACACCGACAATTGGTACTAATAAGCCGTGTGATTTGCTCTGTCTATAGTAGAATAACATGTATGTATATATATATACAAGTAACTGGCCCAGATTGCTTAACGTGTGTAAACCAAACATAAAGGACTAAACCAAACCAAGAATACCTAT
>NC_041390.1:608763696-608784554 GCF_002162155.2 Triticum dicoccoides
CGACAGGGCCCTCCCGAACTTCCCTGAACTGCCTGGCCCGACCCGAGTCGCCCCGACAGGATCCACCTGATCCCCTCGATCCTGAGCCGCCCCAGCCCCCCTCCTCGCCGCTCCTCCCCTCCTGGTCGCCGATCTTCGCCGGATCCGCCGCCTCCCCCCGTCTACAGCTCCTGGCCGGCCGGATCCGCTGCCTCCCCTCCTTCCCCAGCTCCTAGCCGGCCGGGTCCGCCGCCTCCCCTCCGTCCCCAGCTCCTGGCCGGCCACCGGCGTGGGCGAGCGAGCAACGGCGGACGCCGATGCGAGGGAGCCTGCGTCGCCTGGACGCGGCGAAGTCGCCATGGATTTCAGGAAGCTGCATCCTCGTCCCATCGCCACCGCCTGAAGCCTTGGCAGACCAGATGACGGACCTCACACAAGCTACGGCGAGCGGCACGACCAACGAATCAACTCCTCCGCGGAGGCGGCATCTGCTGCGCCCTCAAATTCAGCGGCAACAGTACATGAGCTTCCTCCCAATTTTGCCTTCTTCTTCTTCAATCTTGCCTTCTCTGACCTTCTTGCTTCGTGCAGATGAACTTTGCGCCCTCTGCAAGACATGGATTGCCATGGAATTCCTCTCATACCTCCACGATGAATTGTTCTCAAGGTGGCCTATCAGCTGCTGGAAAAAGGTTGGCCGAACTTCTATCCAGGGTATGGTTGAACTTCTTCCTCCCTTCGGTTTGTTATTTGCTTACAGCTATGTGAAGTTCTTGTAGTGTATGAGCCTCAGTCCAGGCTACAAAACAACATTGTAAAATCTGCCTGCCTGCTTACAGGCATGTGAAGTTCAGGTAGTATGTGAGCCTCAGTCCAGGCTACAAACACTATAAAATCTGCCTGCATTCACATTCACATGTGGAAAAGCCATGTGAAGTTCAACTAGTAAGTGTGCTAGAGTTCAGGTTGGTATGTGTCTGGTTCTATGCAAAAAAATAAAAGGAAAATAGAACATGCATGTGATATGACATGAAGGTCAGGTTGGTATGCACTAGCAGTCCAACCATTCAAAAATTCATGAAGGTTTAGGTTTTTTAACTGTAGACAGTATTTCCCCTTTGCAAACAAGAAGTTCAGGTTATGGAGAGTGCTTAGTTCAGGTACATATAAGTAATCAAATATTGTAGAACTAAAAAACAGGGTGTGAAGTTCATTCTGTGAAGGGTGCTCAGTTCAGGTACAAAGGCATTGGCAGATGCTCGGCTCAGTGCATAGTGTGATGGCTCTCACCACTTTTATATGGGAAGTTCAAGCTGTGAATAATGCTAAGTTTAGTTACAAAGGTATATGCAGATATAACTTGTGTGCTAATAGACATTTTTTTCTTTTATGTCAGCAAGACGAGAGACGCATGAAGAAGCTTAGAAGTTCCCAGCAGCAAGTACACAATCCAAAGCCTGTACGCGTTGCACCACCCCCTCAATGGGTCACACCTCAAACGCACCAATAGCATTACCAACCTGCTCCAGACCAAAAATGGATGACACCCAAAACACATGGATACTTACAAGATGCTGGGTCACAGCCCTATCCGCACAAGTTTGCGCCTCCACCTAATTGGGTCACGCCGGAAATCCCCCGCGAATTCTTTATATCCACCAGCAGACTCCCAAGCACGCCGATGGAGGAGGGGGTTAGCTCAAGTCCTGCGTGTAACTCTGGAGGTTATCCTGGTGTGCCTCATCAATGCCAAAGCAAAGCAACTAAACCGGATCCCAGGACAAATCCAACAGCAACATACACACACAGAGGAGAGTGCTCTGCACACTACCATCGTTGGATCCCGCTACTGTTGCTACAAGTCAGAATTGTACGGGGCATAAGGTAGATGGATTGCTTCACAAAACAAAAGAGCAAACCAAGACCAGGATCGCAATACCTCCACAACCACCTCAAGCAAAAAGGACGCAAATAAGAGAGAGGCTATCTTCAGCCCTCCTTCCTCCTCGTGACCCACTGCTGCATCCTGCTATGATTACTCCACCATGCCCCATCCCAGAGGGACAGCAGCCGACACCGGCGGAGTTGCGATCATACACGCACGTAAGTGAAATAAAAAATATTTATATACGCATCTTGTATTATCTGCAAATTTTCTGCTCCCTCCAGGATAACAAGTTCATAAACTGCATTTTAACATGTTGTTTTGGATTATTTTTTTCTTTTTCTGCAGACGCTGGATCTAGCGGATTATCTAATACCAAGACTAAAGATGCGATTCAAAGATGTAGAGAAATCAAGGGAATTTTATAACAAATACGCCAGACACGCTGGTTTTGGAATCATGAAGACGGGAGGAAATGACAACCACAAGTATTTTGTTTGCGCCTTCCAAGGGATACACACATCTTCTGTTTCAGAGGCCAACAGGAAGCGAAACAAAACATCGCAGAGGACGGGCTGCAATGCAAGAATGAGGGTGAAGGTGCAGGAGGATGACACATGCGTGGCAATGGACATTGAGTACAATCATAATCACGAACTCATGCAAACTGATGACATGCTGGTATTTTTGCACTCACACAAGAATTATGACCCCACTATTTTGGAGTACGTAAAGCTCCTGCAGTACCATGATGTCAAGCACATAACAATCATGTCCATGCTATCTGAAAATGAAGATGGAAGCTACTTCCTAAGCATGACCGGACGAGACCTGCTAAACCAGTAAGTATTCAAACACCCACATACTGCAATGTAAAATAGCATCCTATCTCACAACCCTTTGCTAGAAAAAAATAAGCAAATGCATGTTTGCATGTGATTTGCAGGAAAGCCATGAATGCAAGGAAAGAAGATTTGGATGATGTATTGAAACTTGTTTCATTCTTCAAAGACATGAAGGCAATAAATGATGAGTTTTTCTATGACATCCAAGTGGACAAGGACAAGTCAATTAAAAACATTTTCTGGTCCAATGCAAGCTGCCGAGGAGCCTATCAAGACTTTGGCGATTGCGTAACATTCGACACGACTTACAAGACCAACATATTTCATATGCCCCTGGGAGTGTTTGTTGGAAGAAACCATCACTTGCAGTCAACGATATTTGATGTTGCCCTGATAAGAGATGAAGATGCAAAGTCATTCAAGTGGCTGTTCGATACATTTCTACGATGCATGAACAATAAGCACCAAACTTGCATTCTAACAGGTGAGTTCAAAAAAAAACTCTTCAAGTTTCATCATCTTTTCAGTCTATGGGTCTGTGTTGGGTACATTGGTTTTGTCTGAAAATAATGTAAAGAATGCAGTTCAACCACTATTAGCACAGAAGTCCAACTAGCAGTACAAAGAAAGAAAAATTATCTATCACATGTTTAGAAAAAAATTAGTTATGAATGTGAAGTTCAAATACATGAATCATAGAAGGTCAAGGACAAATCTGTAAGATAAATATATGTAGCATGTTCAGAAAAATATAGTTATTTACGTGAAGTTCAACCACTGCCACCACAGAAGTTCAACAACAATGCTTTAAGAAAATGTTTGATTGCAACACTATTAGTTTGTCCTACTACTAACTGTGAAGTTCAAGCACTGATACCACAGAAGTTCAGCAACACTTCTGTAAAGAAAAAATACATGTGACATTCTTAGATACCATACTGCCAAGATGTGTAGTTCAAGTACTTGTACAACATAAGTTCACCATCAGTACAAAAAAAGAATCAAGTTTCATTTTTTTAATTCATGCAGACCAATGCCCATCGATGGCGAAAGCTATACCACAATCATTTCCAAACACCGTCCACAAGCTATGCCGTTGGCACATCATAAAGAAGTACAGGGAATACCTCGTGTTGCTGTACAAAAAGTATAAAACATTCAAAGAGGAGTTCACAGCTATTTTAAACTGGCCGCTGATGCCAACGGAGTTTGAAGATGCCTGGGCTAAACTAGTGCACAACTACAACCTGGAGAACGACCAGATGATGATGCAGCTCTGGAGTGATAGGAAGATGTGGATTTCAGCATATTACAAGAACATTTTCTGTGCTAGAATGACTTCCACACAATGAAGCGAGAGCATGAACCACGTGCTAAAGAAAGGGTTTGTCAAGGGGACCCAGAACCTACACAAGTTTGCTAGGCGGGTCAATGCTTGCATACAAACTCGGATGCAGAAGGAGAACGAGCAAACAATGACCAGCATGGTATGATGACAAGTACAAAATGTTGGAAATATGCCCCAGAGGCAATAATAAATTAGTTACTATTACTATATTTCCTTGTTCATGATAATCGTTTATTATCCTTGCTAGAATTGTATTGATAGGAAACTCAGATATATGTGTGGATACATAGACAACACCATGTCCCTAGTAAGCCCCTCGTTGACTAGCTCGTTGATCAATAGATGGTTACGGTTTCCTGACCATGGACATTGGATGTCGTTGATAACGGGATCACATCATTAGGAGAATGATGTGATGGACAAGACCCAATCCTAAGCCTAGCACAAGATCGTGTAGTTCGTATGCTAAAGCTTTTCTAATGTCAAGTATCATTTCTTTAGACCATGAGATTGCGCAACTCCCGGATGCCGTAGGAATGCTTTGGGTGTACCAAACATCACAACGTAACTGGGTGGCTATAAAGGTGCACTACGGGTATCTCCGAAAGTGTCTATTGGGTTAGCACGAATCGAGACTGGGATTTGTCACTCCGTGTAACGAAGAGGTATCTCTGGGCCCACTCGATAGGACATCATCATAATGTGCACACTGTGACCAAGGAGTTGATCACGGGATGATGTGTTACAGAACGAGTAAAGAGACTTGCCGGTAACGAGATTGAACAAGGTATCGGGATACCGACGATCGAATCTCGGGCAAGTACTATACCGGTAGACAAAGGGAATTGTATACGGGATTGATTGAATCCTTGACATCGTGGTTCATCCGATGAGATCATCATGGAACATGTGGGAGCCAACATGGGTATCCAGATCCCGCTATTGGTTATTGACCAAAGAGATGTCTCGGTCATGTCTGCATGATTCTCGAGCCCGTAGGGTCTACACACTTAAGGTTCGATGATGCTAGGGTTATAGGGAAAGTATGTACGCGGTTACCGAATGTTGTTCGGAGTCCCGGATGAGATCCCGAACGTCACGAGGAGTTCCAGAATGGTCCAGAGGTAAAAATTGACATATAGGAAGTGAGGATTTGGCCACCGGAAGTGTTCCGGGCATCACCGGTAATGTACCGGGACCATCGGGAGGGGCCACCAGCCCCAGAGGCCTACATGGGTCAACAGTGGGAAGGAACCAGCCCCTAGGTGGGCTGGGGCTCCTCCCACCAAGGCCGAAGGCGCCTCCAAGAGGGGAGGGGGCAAACCCTAGGGCAGATGGGCCCTAGGGCCCACTCTGGTGTGCCCCCTCTCCCTCTCCCCTTTGGCCGCCACCCTAGATGGCATCTAGGGCTGCCACCCCCTAGGGAGGGAACCCTAGAAGGGGGCGCAGCCCCTCCCCTCCCCCTATATATACTTGAGGTATTGGGGCTGCCCAACACATGATTTGATCTCCCTCTTGGCGCAGCCCTACCTCTCTCCCTCCTCTTCTCTCGTAGTGCTTGGCGAAGCCCTGCTGGAGTCCTGCGCTCCTCCACCATCACCACGCCGTCATGCTGCTGCTGGACGGGGTCTCTCCCAACCTCTCCTTCTCCCCTTGCTGGATCAAGGCGTGGGAGACGTCACCGGGCTGCATGTGTGTTGAACGCGGAGGCGCCGTTGTTCGGCGCTTAGATCGGAATCGACCGCGATCTGAATTGCCACGAGTACGACTACCTCATCCGTGTTCTTGCAATGCTTCCGCTTAGCGATCTACAAGTGTATGTAGATGCACTCCCCTTCCCTTTGTTGCTAGATTACTCCATAGACTGATCTTGGTGATGCGTAGAAAATTTTGAATTTCTACTACGATCCCCAACACAAAACACCCCCATCATGTTCTGTTTTACCTTCAACATGTGCACTTTGAATTTAAAAAAATGAAACCCATGACTCTACTTCGACTAATATCTCACTTTTTGACATGTGCAGACCAATCCTGTGACAAAAACAACTTACGGCTACGAGGAAGACATGTCTATCAAGTACACGAGAGCCGTGTACATCGAGATGAGGAATAGGATGATAAAGACCATGCTATTTCGCGCAAAGCGTACAACGGAGCCCACTAAGTACCTTGTGTACTACCACAACAAGCCTGGCGATGATGAAGAAGAAAGATTTTCCTGGTCAAAGCATGAATTCCAAGTTGTAGCTGACCCAGAGAATGAAATATATGAGTGTGAATGCAAGCTCTGGACACACACAGGTGAGCGAAAAAACAATCTCATTAAATAGCTAGACTAGTAGTATCATATCAAAATTTATGAAACTCATTGCTGGCTCACTAACTATGTATTCTGCATTCATCACAAAATGCAGGCCTGTTCTGCCTTCACATCATGAACATACTGGACTACCTCAAGCCTGACAAATTTCCAAACAAGTATATCCTCAAACGGTACACAAATACTGCAAGATCACAACCAACCATTGATACAAGGGACTACAACACAACCGCATCGGATGGCAGCTCAAGGCTATCGAAGCAAGACATCTTGCTGCAGCTGAATTTGATGGTTAGCAAGAAAGCGATGAGATGTGACCAGCAATATGACAGAGCCTACTATGTTCTCAAGAGGCTTGTGGAAGAGCTTGATGCAATACATTCAGCAAATCAAGCGAATGCTGACGAAAGGATGGCCGAAGAGGACGCTAAAATTGAAGATGAACTTCATTATTATGCAGCTGAAATGCTCAACGCCGCTGCTGAAGCCAACCAATGCAAGCAGGGTGATGGCCAATCAATGGAGCAGCGACAACAAGAGACGATGAAATTGCCGTTGTATTCTGAAACAAAGGGTAGGAAGAAAATTACTGCAGCAAAGAAAAGTGACAAGAGAGCTCAAATAAAGGCACCACATGCAGGAAGAGTCGTCGTGCACGATGAGAACGGAGTGCCACTTGGACACAGGAAATGCAGTGTGTGCAACCAGGTTGCGGGACACAACAAGCTGACCTGTCCAACACTCTTGGAAAGAAACAATGCTGAGGAGGTCAAGCAACCCAAATCTCAAAACAACAGCCCAAACTTATGAAACAAAAGAAGGGACCACACCCAAAGAAAGCAAGCAGCAGACTTTGTAGCATATGCAAGGAGTATGAACCACATAATGCAAGAACATGCTCGAAGCGCGCAGATGCTGAAAAGACAAGCAAAATGCCAGAGAAGAAACAGAAAGCAAGACCTAGAGCCAACAACAAGAAAGTGGTGGAAGATGAAGAGGAAGACGATGATGAAGACACCGTCGAAGAAGAGGAAGACGAAGAGGAAGAGGAAGTGGAATGCGACGATGAAGAGGAAGACGACGATGAAGAGGAAGAGGACGATGAAGAGGAAGAGATACATGTCAAGCAAAAACCTCTACCACCAAAGCCTAGGAGGAGCGCAAGGCTCATGAACAGTTAGAATAGGTCAATTAACACAAATGCAAACTTATGTCATGTCAATGTGCAGAGCATTATGCCATCCCCTGGTAATATACACTGTGATGTTCAAGTAATATTACTGCAGAAGTCCTGGTATGTTATGGCAGGAAGTGATGTGCTGGTGTTGTATTGCATGAAAGTGCAAGCAATAATAAAAATTGAAAAACATACACTATGAAGTTCAAGTAATATTACTGCAGAAGTCCTGGTATGTTATGAGAGGAAGTGATGTGCTGGTGTTGTATTGCATGAAAGTTCAAGCAGTAATAAAAATTGAAAAACATACACTGTGAAGTTCAAGTAATATTACTGCAGAAGTCCTGGTATGTTATGAGAGGAAGTGATGTGCTGGTGTTGTATTGCATGAAAGTGCAAGCAAGAACAAACATGAAAAACATACATTGTGAAGTTCAAGTAATATTACTGCAGAAGTCCTGGTATGTTATGGCAGGAGGTGCTCGTGTTGTATTCCATAAAAGAGCAACCATCAAATAATCATACAGTTTTGAAGTGCATGTCAGCTTACAGAAGAAGTTCTGGTATGTAAAATCGATGTAGGAAAAGAATATGCTTAAAAAATAAAGTTTCGCCGCATAAACTAAGGTTAGCAAGCCTAAGACAACGCATTCAAATGTGAAGTTCTGCTTGGATACGTGCAGAAGTTCATGTACAATGCCGACAAAGATAAAGAAACGTCAACAATATTTCTGCACAAAGTTACATATGAAATACATTCGCACTTGAAAAAACACACAAAAAAACAAAATATAGATTCTACGCAAAAGCATACATATTGGTTGGGTTGAAAATTATCAATACATTACACAACACAGAATATCCTCTCTATCTGAAACCAGTAGCCCAGCCACATCTCAAAGCAGAAGTTCAAGTCTACGATCATATGTTAGGGGCCCAAAAATAAACAACAACAAAAATCAAGCAGTTCAACCAAAACCGAGGCAGAAGTTCAGGTACATATGTTGGGGCAAAAACATTCAACACATGGATACTGAAAAATGACTCAGTACATTGAAATTCACAAAACCAAATCATTCTTCACACCAAATACATTTGTCCACAATATCATAAGTAATAGTGCTGCACCTATAGATACACAAATCACCAAAGACATTCTTACAACCAAATCTTTGAAATTGTTCCAATCATTATCAAACCTAAAAATCTGTACGAAATCAAATCTACAACGAAACTAATGCTTCGAATTCACGGGCCAAAGGACTGGATCTCTTTAGGGAGCTCTGAATGTATGACTTCATTCTTCTCGCAAAAAATCAGAGTGTGCATGAACTCAGCCTTCCAGTCATCTACAGCAGCCTGCAAACAAAGAAAGGTGAAAACGATGGTTTAGTAACGGATATCTAAAACCACAACAGGAGCGTCTCAGCAAAAACACACAAGAAAAATCAAAGGATGATGAGACAAGAACAAAGATAGAACATACTTCCACATCACCAAAATCTTCAACAATCTCGTCGCCATCATACGAAGAGCTGAACTTCACGGCAAAGAAACCACAATCATTGCTCTTCTACTTCGGAACATCGATGAAAGTCGACCTCTTTGCAATAGTCACTCAGTTAGGCTGCTTGCTCGCCTTGTACGCAGCCTTGCCGTACACCTCCTCGAGCAACCCAACAAATCTCTTCATCTGCCGGAAATAACAAAATTAGATGAAGTCAAAAACATGTTAACCAAAATAGTTAAGTTCAGGTACATTAAAAAGCGACACTTGCATTAGATCCACCTAAACAAAATAGCAGAAGTTCAACTTCTAAATGATAGTCAGTTCAAGCAGTATAACCAAAACAGAGACACCAACATATTTTGTCAACACAAGGCATAATAAACTTCGTGTCAAACAAGAGAATGTGAAAGGAGGTTCAGGCTAAGAAACACTCATGATATTTTGGCAGTCCCGTGGAAACTCGATCGCGATGTTTTCATATTATCGTAAGGAAGTGAATCAAGGATGTCAATGCTCCCACGATATCTATTCACCACGTACACACTGTAGTGCGCCATTGTGCCAATTGGCTTGAATAGACTCAAGAAAACCTGCCAAGAATGAAAGGACCGGTGAACACAAACTATAAAAGCATATGTACTGAAGAACCGGCATGAACAAAAACTTCCTGACAAACTCAGCAAAAGGATGCACATGAAATTAAAAAAGCAAGAGTTATGAAAAACTAACCAGCTTTGCGTTAAGAAGGTCTTCTTCCTTGCGAACAAACATTGGGAGGAGACCGGCAGATTTTTTTGCATCAAACTTTGGAACTGTTGCACCGAAGAAATCATACTCCAGGCAGTACTGTGCATTCACAAAAACATAATTAAAACACCTCCCAAATGCCACTACAACAAAACTAAGGCAAAAAGAAGGAGATAGGGGTGCAAAGAACTAAAACCTGTATGAAGTAGGAACTAAGTACAACCCTGTCAGCACTAGTGAATATCTCAGAGGTCTCCGGCTTATCCTTCCACAAATTTATGAGACAATCCATTATGTGTCCTTCCATCTGCTGCCTTTCACCGAAAAGTGTATAAAGGACACGTCCTATGAGGTCAATCACATTCGCAGGGATGGTAAACATGCAGTAGCTTGTCATGCAGAATACAAAAGGATGGTAAAAAAGATATTAGAAGTTCAGATACAACAACAAACAGAAGTTCAAACACTATAACTCAAAAGGCAAAGAGGAGACATAAAACAGAAGTTCAGATACTACAACAACGGCAGTTCAGACAATACAACAAACAGAAGTTCAGACACTATAACTCTAATGCAAGGGAGAAATGAAGAGAAGCCCACATACTATACAACAACAGAAGTTTCAGACACAAAGTAGCATCTCTGGCAGCAACAAAGTTAAAGAAGAAGAAAACTCACTCAGAATACTTCTAACAGACCGTCTTTACTCAGCACATACTGTTTCAACTTCCGGGCCTCGGATAGATGAGGGTAACTGTATTTTTTCAGGGGAGCGACAGGAGAACGCCACTTCAAAGAAAATCTTGATGCTCTCTTGGAGGAAGTTATGTTCCCAGACTCAACTGCCGGTTTCCTCCTGGTGATGACAGCATTCTTCCCACCTCTACCAGCAACAACACCAGCAACAGATTTACCATCCTTCGGGTAAGCAATCTTCTCAAAATCATCATCGGACGAAATCACTTCTGCTTTGGCTGCTTCGACTGCATTAGCCTTCCTGTAGCAAGGGGTTTTTGGAGTACCACGAATACCACCAGCCTGCTTCCCCAACTTGGAAGGAATAAGGGTCCGAGGTCTATCATCTTCTATCGAAGCTGTACTCATCGGTTCCTCCCTAGGCTGGTATTCCTGTGACCCGAGGAATGAGTAGTGGTAATCGGTCAACTCCAACGGTTCCACTGTCAAAGAAAAAAGGAAGAGAAAACACCACCATTAAAAACAACTGAAGTTCAGGAACACCACAATTGTGCAGTCCAACTAATAAAGATGACATGGTTACTACTCAAGCTGACCTAAAAAAATTAGTTGCAGTAAAAAACTAAATGAAGTTCAGGCATAACCAGAGGCATAGTTCAAGATAAAACCAATGAACTGAAAATCATTCAACTACAGCTAACAAAACCATAGAAAGGCATCATCTCTGAAGTTCAATTAGAAAAGAAAATGCTCATGTCCATTTAAGCAATGGAAAAGGACAGAAATTACTGAAACAAAACACACAACAAAATTAAAAAAGATAGAAATGAAGTTCATGTACAAATAAAATGCTCCTCTCCTTCCAAAACCAGCAGCCTAGCTAGATCTCAAGCAGAAGTCCAAGTTTAGAGAAAAAAATGAAGTTCAGGTAGAATAAATGATGCAGTGCAGGTAAGCAGTCTAAGTTCCAAATACTTACATGTGTAGTAGCCAAACAGAGCTTGGAAGTCTGTCTCAAACATGTTAGAAGAAGCGATTGAGTACAACCACGTCTTCCTGATATCCCCGATATTCTCATGGGAATAATTTGCAAGAACCCCGTCATGATACGAATTAACATTCGTAAGCATGAAGAATCCGCAGTCGATACTGCCATCAAACGAAGTAAAAGAATAGTGTTAGAACAGAAAAAAAGCCAACAAATTAAACACGTCGCAACTTAAGTACAACTACAGTTAAACAGATGTGATAAGGAGAAAAAGTGGAACTCATACTTGTTTTGCTGCTGGGGGACATCAATCCAATCCAGAGGGAAATGGTCGATGGTAAGAGGACTGAAGGGTGTCTCCCTGTCGTTGCTGGCATCCTTCCAAAGCTTCTTGATGTTGTCGGTCATCCGACGAAACAGGCGTACCGCACATTCATCTCCTGGTCCATAATAGGAGTCGAGAAGCTGGAACCTTGAATTCTTCAGGTCAAGAAATGTTCAAACCCAATGACCAACACCACCCATGGAAGCAGGAATTTCAGGCGGGTCAAAAGTGGGGAAAACAACCTGAAGCATCATAAACACACGAATCATTAAAAACTGAGAATTAACATCAGAACGGTACAAAGAAAAATAAAACAAATATTAACACAGTGGATCACACTGCAAAACTAATACAGAGGCAAAGAACAAGATATTGCATACCAAATCATGTGCATCCATGCTATCTGGACCACTCGCCATGAAGTACTTCCTCACACGGGAATCAAATTAACCTCTGAAAATCTTGTCCTAAAAAATGCAGACAACACCAACATATGAAAAAATACAAAAATGAGACAAACAAGTTTTACCTAAAATGGTAACGAACAAAACAGAAAAGAAATCATTGTATGGTTGACTTACACAAACCTACCTGATCCCTGGTACTTCACACGTAGACGGTAGAGTGCACACTCAGCCACATTAAATCGAAGCATTCCACGAGGACCAAAAGATATTGCAACATCTTCAATAGAAGCTTCACACTCCTTGTTTTGGAGCATAATCATTGATCTAAAACAAGAAAATAGAAAGTAAAACAAGTTTAGCAGCAGGAACTCGGGAAGTTCATAACACATGTTAGCACAGAAATTCAGCTATATCACAACAGGCAGTACGATAAAAAAGACCAGAAGTTCAGCACCAGAGAAGTAAAAAACAAGAAGTTCAGGTACATAGAGTTGGGAAGTTCAGGTAAGAAACCACAGGAAGTTCACAGGGGGTACATGGATGATGTAAATATTGACCAGGCACAGAAGTTCAGCTATATCACAACAGGTAGTACAGTACAAAAGAGGCCAGAAGTTCAGCACCAGAGAAGTAAAAAACAAGAAGTTCAGGTACATAGAGTTGGGAAGTTCAGGTAAGAAACCACAGGCAGTTCATAGTGGGTACATGGATGATGTAAATATTGAGCAGCTGCACTCACCTCTTGGAACGATCATTCCTAAGCCTAGTTACACTGTAATAAAAGTCATCAACCTTCTTTCGGACAACAGCAAGGTCTCTATTTGCTCACCAAAAAGAAAATAGCAATTAACAGCAACACTCAAAGCACATAGATTCACGACAGTTTCAATTAAGACCAACATTCAAGCACAAACATTCAAAACATAAGCACATCTTAGTTGCTACATCAGAAAAGATAAAACCACAGCATCATAGACATCACAACCCATGCATTACAAACCTCCACCCACATAGAAAATAGGTTCACTTAACATTCTTTACAACCCACACGACAAACAACAAAACCAGAAGTTCAACTTAGACCACACAGGCAGTTCATAGGGGATATCATGGACTAAACCAAACAACAAAGAGGGAAGGGGATGGGGAAAGAAGAGAGAAGCATGCTTCTCTCTTCATGGATCCTTGCTTAGACCAGTGGCAGCACTGGAATGATCAACCTCCTCTCCATAGCTATCGCTTTTGGTATCTTCATCGTCGTCTCCAGTAGACATTGCAGCGTCGTCGGGAAGGACACCAGCAGCTGATGAAACTATGTACCTAGGGTAGGGGCATGGACCCGTCCAAAGAGCCCTACCCAAGGACATCCCTAGAAGAAGTCACCTTTCAATCGACTTGAAGGTATCTCACTCGACGGGTTCAAGACACTCGACCAAGAAGCTACCACTCGACCATGAAGCTAGCCACTCGACCGCCAGGAGATCTGAAGTCACTCCGCAGGCAAACGGTCGGCTATTAAGTAGTCTTTATGGTCATTGTAGCACTCTATTAGGGGCGTTACCAGTAACGCCCAACCTTAAATGTACCTTAAACCCTACATTACTGAGGGCAGGAGAGGGCCGGCGAACTCTATATAAGCCACCCCCCTCCTCAGTATGAAGGGTTCGCACCCCTGTTATTCACACGCCAGTAATCCAGTCGACCGCCTCCGGGCACCAAGACGTAGGGCTGTTACTTCCTCCGTGAAGGGCCTGAACTCGTACATCTTGGTGTGTTTACAACTTCCCAATAGCTAAGATCTAGCCTCTCCATACATACCCCCCTACATCACTGTCAGAGTTAGAACCACGACAGTTGGCGCCCACCGTGGGGCCGGAATCTTAGCGCCTGATTGGAGAAGTTGCGATTTTTCCGATCCCTTTGATCATGGTTTCGTGCGGAGTTTTGGTGGAGGGCCGCGAGATCCGCCTCGGCGCGCTCACGTTCATCACCGACGACTCCGCCTGGCTTCAGGAGGCGCCACTCGACATCGACGCGCTCCCCGTCCGCGCTGCGACGCATTTCCGCGCATGCGTTCGTGGCGTCCTCCTGCGGCAGCCGTCGACCCAGTATCGGTCGGCCCCCATATTGTCCCCCCACTCTGTCTCCCACCGGCGCAAGCGCTCCGGTCGGTCGAGATTTCAGAGGTGGGTGAGGCATGTCGTGGCTCGCCAGTCGGCCGCCCCGCAAGTCACGGCAATCGAGCCCGACGAATCCTTCTGCAGCCTGTTCGACCTGTCGACTGGCTCCACGTAGACCGCATCCGAGTGCGACAGCAACGACCCAACGGCTGAGATCCTAGCGGTCAATGGAACGCACAGTCCTCCCGGTTTCCCTCGCGCTAATGGAGGCGCGGGTGGGGGCGACCCGCCACGTCCCCACGATGAGTATCTCCCCGAACCTCTCACGTCATTACAGCGAGAGGAGCTTCACTGCCGGAACACGGACGCACTCCGCACTCCTATCGTCGGAGAGTCCCCCGAGGCCCGGGCCTTGGAGGACGCGCGCTTGGCTAATTTGGCCGAGCGCACTCGACTGGAAAATCTCCAGCGAGCACTCGACGAGCAAGCGCGTCAGCGAGCTCCCGAGTCTAGTCGACGCCAGCTCTTCCCGCCGACGCAGGTATACCGAGCACCAGTTCAGAATTTGGCCGCCGCGGCCCGTATAGCAGAATCGATTCAGCCCTCCCAGTCGGAGGCTGGCAGGGGCTTGTTACAGATCAGAGCGTTGCTCCGGGCGGCGGGAAACCAGAATTCTGCTGTTTCTCAGTCGCGGGATAGGATCCACAGTCGATCCGTTGCAACAGATACAGTCCAGTCGGCTCACAGCCCGCGGTCGCCCCCGAGGCGTGAGGGACGTGGCGACCGGCATGATCAGTACAGAAGGAATGAGCGGTATGATCACCGATCCGATCGTGATGATCGACATCGAGTGCCAACCCCTCCCTTGAGGAGTGGGTCATATGCGCCTCGACATCGATATGACAGGCGCCCTCATAGCGTTGGGCAGAGGATTCCCGTCGACCCCAGGGACCCAGGCTTTGACGCGAGATCTGTCCTCGTTCAAGGCTTGGTCGACAGGAACAGGGCTCATCGGGAAGGCCAGAACAGAGATGCGCCCGCCAGCAGCAGAATACGTGTTTCAGGGCCAGAGTGTTTTAGTCGAGCCATCAGGGCCGCGGTGATTCCTCCCAACTTTCGGTTGGCGACTGGAGTCAGCAAGTTCACCGGTGAGTCTAAGCCTGACACTTGGCTCGAAGATTACCGAGTGGCTGTACAGATCGGCGGTGGCAATGATGAGGTGGCTATGAAGCATTTGCCTCTCCTGTTAGAGGGCTCGATTAGAGCGTGGCTGAATCAGTTAGCACCCAGCAGCATCTACACTTGGGAGGACCTCTCTCGAGTGTTTGTCACAACCTTTGAGGGAACATGCAAGCAACCCGCAGGCCTTACAGAATTGCGGTCTTGCGTGCAGAAGCCGAGTGAAACTCTAAGGGATTACATCAAGAGGTGGATCACTTTGCATCACACAGTTGAGAACATACCGAATCACCAAGCAGTTTGTGCCTTTAAAGAAGGCGTCAAGAACAGAGAGTTGAACCTGAAGTTCGGTCAGACCGGGGAAATGTCCCTGAATCGGATGATGGAAATCGCCACCAAATACGCTAACGGAGAAGATGAAGATTGACTCCGGAGTGGCAAGCAGAAAGCAGTCGCCCAGGAAACCGGAGGCAATTCCAGTCGGAAGCAGAAGCAGAAGGCCGAGCCAGCCGCCCCTGGGGAGGCCCTGGCCGCAACCCAGGGAAATTTCAAGGGAAAACCCAAAGGCCCCTGGAAGCCCAAGAAAGTCAAGGATCAAGATGGAAATGATGTTTTGGATCTGCCACGTCACATCCACACCAAGAAAGATGAGGACGGTAATTTTATTTACCCAAAGCATACCAGTCGACAGTGTCGGCTCCTGATCCAGCAGTTTCAGAGCAAACAGTCCAAAGATAAGGACAAAGAGTCGGACAGAGTTGAGGGCAAGGAAGATAGTGACGATGGATACCCCCAAATCAATTCCACCCTGATGATTTTTGCTGATGTCGAAAGCAAAAGTCGACTGAAAGTCATTAACCGTGAGGTGAATATGGTTGCTCCGGCAACACCCAGTTATCTGAAGTGGTCTCAGACTGCCATCACATTCGACCAGCCTGATCACCCTACGCACATTGCCACCCCTGGGAGGCAAGCTTTGGTGGTCGACCCAGTTGTCGAAGGCACTCGACTGACCAAGGTCCTGATGGATGGTGGCAGTGTCCTGAACATATTGTATGCTGAAACATTGAAAGGAATGGGCATTCCGATGTCCAGGCTCAGTACCAGTAACATGAGCTTCCACGGAGTCATTCCTGGAAAGAAAGTCGAATCACTCAGCCAGATTGCTCTTGATGTGGTTTTCGGTGATTCGAAGAATTACCGCAAGGAAAAGTTGACATTTGAGGTTGTGGACTTCCAAAGTGCTTATCATGCTATTCTGGGCCGGCCAGCTTATGCACGCTTCATGGCTCAACCATGCTACGTGTATCTCAAGTTGAAGATGCCCGGCCCCAGAGGTGTGATCACCGTTACCGGCAATCGGAAGAAAGCAGAAGAGTGTTTTCAGAAAGGATCGAAGATTGCTGATGCTCAGATGGCAGTTGTTGAGCTACAAGAGTACCAGAAGACTGATGATCTGAGTGAATTGTTACGAGCCAAGAAGCCTGCTTCAGAGTCTGCTTTTCAGTCGTCCGGTGAAACTAATCTAGCTCACATTCACCCGACCGACCCCGACGCTGCTCCGACTCACATCTCGACGACGCTCGACTCCAAATAGGAAGAAGTGCTCATCCAGTTCCTCCGTGAGAACTGGGACGTCTTCGCATGGAAGCCTTCTGACATGCCTGGAGTTCCCAGGGGGCTGGCTGAGCACCGTCTACGAGTCGACCCGAAGTTCAAGCCTGTGAAAGAACACCTTCGACGGTCCGCCGTCTAGAAGAGGAAAGCTATTGGCGAGGTGGTGGCTCGGCTCTTAGCAGCGGAGTTCATCCGAGAGATTTACCACTCCGAGTGGCTTGCCAATGTTGTCATGGTCCCCAAAAAGGACAAGTCACTTCGCATGTGCATTGACTTTAAACACATCAATCGGGCCTGCCCGAAAGATCATTTCCCTCTCCCCCGCATCGACCAGGTAGTGGACTCGACCGCGGGGTGTGAGCGTTTGTCTTTTCTAGATGCTTATTCAGGGTACCATCAGATCCGTCTGTATGGACCCGACGAGATCAAAACGGCTTTCATCACCCCATTTGGGTGCTTCTGCTATGTCACCATGCCCTTCGGCCTCAAGAATGCTGGAGCCACGTTCATGAGGATGATTCAGAAGTGTTTACTCACTCAGATCAGTCGGAACATAGAAGCATACATGGATGATATTGTGGTTAAGTCACGGAAAGGTTCCGACCTACTGACTGACCTTGCCAAAACCTTTGCTAACCTCAGGGGATACGATATCAAGCTCAATCCATCAAAGTGCACATTCGGAGTTCCAGGTGGAAAGTTACTCGGTTTTCTCGTTTCCGAACAAGGAATCGACGCCAATCCCGAGAAAATTGGCACCATACTCCGGATGAAGCGCCCTGTGCGTGTACACGATGTCCAGAAACTTACAGGTTGCTTGGCCGCTCTAAGTCGATTCATTTCTCGTCTCGGTGAAAAGGCATTGCCTCTTTACCGACTGATGAAGAAGTCTGACAAGTTCGAGTGGACTCCAGAAGCTGACGTAGTGTTTGCAGAGCTCAAAGCTCTGCTCTCCACCCAGCCGGTGCTTGCTGCCCCAATCAGTAAAGAGCATCTGCTGCTGTACATTGCGGCCACGGGACAAGTTGTCAGTATAGTACTCACGGTCGAGCGGGAAGAAGAAGGAAAGGCCTTCAGAGTTCAGCGCCCAGTATATTATGTGTTTGAAGTTTTGACCCCTTCGAAGCAAAGATATCCCCATTACCAGAAGCTTGTATATGGGATCTACATGACCACGAAGAAGGTTGCACACTACTTCTCTGACCATTCCATTACAGTCGTCAGCGACGCTCCACTGTCAGAGATCTTGCACAAAAGAGATGCAACTGGTCGAGTGGCTAAGTGGGCGATTGAACTCCTCCCCCTAGATATCAAGTTTGAAGCAAAGAAGGCTATCAAGTCCCAAGCAATTGCAGATTTCGTCGCCGAGTGGATTGAACAGCAACTCCTGACTCAAGTTCACTCGGAGCACTGGACCATGTTCTTCGATGGATCTAAGATGCTGAACGGTTCCGGTGCTGGGGTAGTATTGGTCTCCCCCCGAGGAGATAAGCTCAGATACGTTCTCCAGATTCACTTCAATTCCTCCAAGAATGAAGCAGAATATGAAGCACTCTTGTACGGGTTGCGCATGGCCATTTCACTCGGCGTCCGGCGCCTCATGGTCTACGGCGACTCAGATTTGGTGGTTAATCAGGTGATGAAGGAGTGGGATGTCAGAAGCCCAGCTATGACTGGCTATTGCAACGCAGTAAGAAAGTTAGAAAAGAAAGTCGAGGGGTTAGAGCTTCATCACATCCCCCGACTGAAAAATCAAGCAGCAGATGATCTGGCAAAGATAGGCTCCAAGAGAGAAGCCATTCCCAGCAATGTGTTTTTGGAGCACATCCGCTCGCTGTCAGTCCAGGAGGATCCCTTCGCAGAAGAAGCCCCGCAACCGAAAAGTGCCACAGATCCGACTGAAGTCGAAATTCCTGCTATGGTCGACCTAGTCATGGAGGTCTTGGCTATCACTCCTGACTGGACGATACCATACATCGCGTATATCTTGAGGAAAGAACTCCCAGAGGACGAGGAAGAGGCTCGATAGATCGTCCGCCGATCCAAGGCCTTCACAGTCATAAAGGGACAGTTGTATAGGGAAAGCGCGATTGGAATCGGTCAGAAATGCATAACACCAGAAGAGGGTCAGATGATCCTTAATGATATCCACTCGGGGACCTGTGGTCACCATGCGTCCTCTCAGACCATCGTGGCCAAAGCATACCGAGCAGGATTTTACTGGCCAAGAGCAAATGAGATGGCAAAAGAGATAGTCGACAAGTGTGGAGGTTGCCAGTTCTACTCCAACATGTCACACAAGCCTGCATCAGCCTTGAAGACCATTCCACTCGTCTGGCCCTTTGCTGTCTGGGGACTGGACATGGTCGGTCCACTGAGAACAGGCAGGAGCGGATTCACGCATGTGCTTGTGGTAGTCGACAAGTTCACCAAATGAATTGAAGCTAAGCCTATCAAGAATCTTGATGCTTGCACTGCTATCAGTTTCGTCAGAGGGCTAACATTCAGATATGGAGTCCCGCATAGCATCATCACTGACAATGTGTCAAACTTCGATTCGGACAAGTTCGGAGCTTTTTGCGCCTCTCAAGGCACTTGAGTCGACTATGCATCGGTCGCCCATCCCCAGTCGAATGGGACAAGCTGAAAGAGCAAATGGTCTGATTCTCAAAGGACTAAAGCCTCGACTGATGCGTGATCTCAAGCACACGGCAGGTGCTTGGGTCGATGAGCTTCCGTCAGTTCTGTGGGGATTGAGGACCACCCCGAACCAGTCGACTGGAAGAACTCCATTCTTTCTGGTTTATGGAGCCGAAGCAGTTCTGCCAAGTGAGCTTCTTCACAACGCACCCCGAGTCGAACTTTATACCGAAGATGAAGCAGAACAAGCCCGGCAAGATGCAGTCGACCTCCTAGAAGAAGAAAGAGAGATGGCCATGATCAGATCGACCATTTATCAGCAAGACTTGCGTCGATTCCACGCCAGGAATGTCAAGAGTCAAGCCTTCCAAGAAGGGGATTTGGTCCTCCGAGTGGATCAGCAGAAACCACACAAGCTTGCTCCTACTTGGGAAGGCCCCTTCATCATCACCAGAGTCCTCCACAATGGAGCGTATCACCTCTACAATGTTGATCGCCAGATCGACGAGCCATGAGCTTGGAATGCGGAACTACTCCGCCCCTTTTACACTTGAGTTCTTCCTTGGACAGGGTGTAATAAGAAAAAAAAAATCTCGCAGTTCATTTTTATCAAAGACAAGAGTGTTCCAATAATTGCTGTCACTTTTGTTTACGTGCGAAATCCCTCAGTGGGTGACTTAGCTGCGAATCCGTTTCGCCTAAGTTCGAAAAATCCTACCGAGTGGAGAGCGATCCTCCCACTCGGGGGCTTAGCTGCAGCCCAGTGCTTGCCTAAGTGTTTAAAAATCCTACCGAGTGGAGAGCGATCCTCCCACTCGGGGGCTTAGCTGCAGTCCAGCGCTCGCCTAAGTTCTCTCACTTAGAGACTTAGCTGCAGTCCGGCACTCGCCTAAGTTTGAAAAAATCCTACGGAGTGGAGAGCGATCCTCCCACTCAGGGGCTTAGCTACAGTCCGGCACTCGCCTAAGTTTGAAAAAATCCTACCGAGTGGAGAGCGATCCTTCCACTCGGGGGCTTAGCTGCAGTCCAGCACTCGCCTAAGTTCTCTCATTTAGAGACTTAGCTGCAGTCC
>NC_041390.1:608785428-608841596 GCF_002162155.2 Triticum dicoccoides
CCTAAGTTCTCTCACTTAGAGACTTAGCTGCAGTCCGGCACTCGCCT
Organism: Triticum dicoccoides; assembly: GCF_002162155.2. NCBI lineage: Eukaryota > Viridiplantae > Streptophyta > Magnoliopsida > Poales > Poaceae > Triticum > Triticum dicoccoides. Next base: position 608,785,476 of record NC_041390.1, read on the forward strand.
AAGTTTGAAAAAATCCTAACGAGTGGAGAGCGATCCTCCCACTCGGGGGCTTAGCTGCAGTCCAGCACTCGCCTAAGTTCTCTCACTTAGAGACTTAGCTGTAGTCCGGCACTCGCCTAAGTTTGAAAAAATCCTACCGAGTGGAGAGCAAACCTCCCACTCGGGGGCTTAGCTGCAGCCCAACACTCGCCTAAGTGTTTAAAAATCCTACCGAGTGGAGAGCAAACCTCTCACTCGGAGGCTTAGCTGCAGCCTAGTGCTCGCCTAAGTACAAGACACAACCCAATCCGCGAGTCGACTGCTACCTTCCCCTTCGGAGCTGCGCCACAAATACAAGGTTATTCCGAGTGAAGATCAAGATCCACTCGACGAATCAAACCATGAAGATATTCAACGAGAAATCCACTCGGCTCGGCGGACCTCAGATCAAAGTACTCAAGCCCTCGGCTCGGCGGAGTTTAATGGTTACAAATCCACTCGGCATTCCGAGGCAAATTTAAAGTGAAGCGTAAGAGTTTTTCACTCCTCAGGTGGAGGACTGGAAGGGGCGACGAACTCGTCCAAGTCGATCCCGTCTGCAATACGGGTGGCAGCAGTGATGAAAGTCTCCATGAAATCTTGAAAGTTGTGCTTCCTGGTATTGGCAACTTGGATGGCGGCCAGCTTCTCTTCTCGCGCCTCCTTGCAATGGACGCGGACCAGAGACAGAGCCACATCAGTGCCACACCGAGCAGAAGACTTCTTCCACTCCTGCACTCGGTTAGGGATCCCGTTAAGTCGAGTCATCAGAGACTCGAGATTGTTTTGGAGCGTAGCCTCTGGCTAAAGTGCCGGGTCGATCCGTGACATGGCAACCTTCAGTCGAGCCAAGTAGTCAACGACGCCGTCAATGCGAGATTCCAGCCGGAGCAGATTCATGGCGGCTTCATCTTTCACGGGAGAGTTGATTGGATCCAAACCTGTTTCGATCCGCCCAGTCTCCTCTTCAAAGTTCTGGCAAAGCTCTGCATACACGATCCAAGGATAAGTCAATTTTCATAGACTGAGTCGACACAAAAAAAACCCAGTCGGAACTGAATGTGCACCTTCAAGCTTGATGTACAACTTCTTGGCGAGGCTCCTCATGTAGCTCTCCAGGTCGTCCCTCCTGCGAGCGATGCCTTCCATCTTCTCGTTCAGGGTGAGGTTCTCCTTCTTCCAACGTGAACACTCTCTGTTGGCTTCATTCAGAGCAGTCTTCAACTTGGTATTCTCTTCTTCTAAGTGGTCGACCGAAGCCAGCTTCTGTATGGCCAGAGCGGTCTTGTCATCAGCCTCCCTACGAGCAGCAGCCAAGTCCTGATCTTTCTTCGCCAGAGCTTCGTTCAGTTTTTCTGCGAAGAAATGATGATTGAATCGGAAATAGCAGAAGGATACTCAAGCCTAAAAACTAACCAGTCGACAAAGTCGTCTTACCTGCGGCGCCGTCTCTGACTTTCTGCAGCTCTGTTCTGGCCAGCTCTAGATCAAGGTTCAGTTGAATCTTCTGCTTCTCCAACTCAGTATAGTGAGCTACAAGTTCACAGGATTTCTGTAAAAGAAAAATCAGTCGACAGACGTCCAAGATAAGTTGCTTTCGAGTAACTAAGAGACAATGACGACGTTTCTAAGACCACAGCCGAATCAAAAACATTCGACAGTAGTCTCGAGGACTACACCCAGTGGGTGCACTCAGCGTGCCCCCACTGGTTCGACCAAAAAAAAGAGAAAGAGAGAAAAAGTCGACTGCCCGCAGTCGACCGGATACAGTTCCACTCGACCTGGCCCGACCAAACCGAGTGAAGAAATACAGCTACAGCAACACAATATAAAGACTACAGTCGACTGCCAGCAGTCCACCGTAGTCTCGGGGACTACACCCAGTGGGTGCACTTAGCGTGCCCCCACTCGTCCAAGGATTGGCAGACACACCCAGTGGGTGTACAAACACAGATACAAAAGATCTTCGGAAAAGAGACTCTTCAAACAGCATATCATAACAGACCAAGTGTTGAGTCGACTGACCTGGACGTTGCTCTGAAGAGCCGAACTCGCGTCATAGGCTGCTTAGCTGGCCTCTCGAGCCATCTTCACTTGCTCCATCATGATCCCCGCCTGGCGTATAGCCTCCTTTGCAGTAGCCGCTTGGTCCTCAGGGACGGGGTATGCAGCAAAAAGTGAAGGTGGATCCGCAGTCGACGCCGAAGGCCGCACGCTCATCAGAGGAATGGCGAAAGTCACAGAAGCCTGAGTGGCGTCACCACCATCCCGAGCCATGGCCTCAGACGCCGGAGCAGGTTGGGGGGTCTTGTCAGCCGACGACCTCTTGTTCCTCCTCATTCTCAGTGGTTCGTTGTTGTCGTCATTCAGAAGGTCGATAACATGAGGAGGGGTTGCAAGAGAAACATTCAATCGACCGGAGTTGCAATAAAAGATCAGTTGACTCAAAGCAGAACGTCAGTAATCCTACCAGGGTTGGAGGTAACAGCATCCTCCATCTCTTGGTCGTCGTCCTTGGCGGAGACCTCAGAAGTAGCAGCGCTGCAAATCTCGAAAGTCAGTCAGTTGGCTCAATGAATCGACCAAGGATCTGTCCATGGTCGACGAAGGAAAGCAAGTTTTATTATTACCCGGAAATGGTAGGGACAGCTATCTTCATCTTGGGCAGAGCCTTGGGCGGCTTGGACAGCATCGTGCGTGGGTGCTTGGGAACCTTCCCAGTCGGCGTAGGAGAAGAGGTCCGAGGGCGTTTCGACAACTGCCCAACAGAAGCAGTCGCCTTGCCACGTTCCCGCGCCGGGTCGTGTGTGTGCTTGGACCGCCCCTCTGGGCGAGGGGGTTCGACCTCCTCCTCCTCCTCTTCGCTGGAGTCGACGTTGTCGTCTCCCTCTCCTTCACCGTCGGACTCCCACTCGCCTTGGTCGTCCCCGCTCTCACCTCCGCTCGCCTCCCCTTCCTTAGTTGGCTCCTGAGCCCCGTTGGGCGTCGAGTACATCTCGGTGGTCGCCTGGAAAGCCATAGACAAGACGAGAGTCAATTGACCAACTCAAAGAAGACCAATGCAGAAAACAAGATTTCAGTCGGGAGCATAAAGACATACCTGGTCCACTTCATATGAGTTGTCGAGTGGAGTTACCATCCTGGCTCCTCGGGGGTTGTCTTTGTTCCCCGTGATGCTCGACAGCCACCCCTCCAGCAGCTCGTCGGTGACCTCCTCCGGGTGGATCCGAGTGGTGTCATCGAGACCCGAGTACAACCACATCGGGTGGTCACGGGCCTGGAGCGGTTGGATGCGCCTCTGGAGGAAGACCTCTAGCAGGTCCATCCCAGTCACACCCTCACGGACAAGCTCGACCACTCGACCGGCCAACACTTTGACTTGGGCCCTTTCCTCCGGCGTCACTTTCAGAGAAGCGGGTTTTTCAGCTTGGTCGAGGGAGAAAGGAGGAAGACCAGTCGACTGTCCTGGGGTCGCCTGGTCCTGACAGTAGAACCAGGTCACCTGCCAACCACGGACCGACTCCGGGAAAGTAATGGATGGAAAACAGCTATTCCCCCTCGTCTGGATCGCCAAGCCCCCGCACAACTGGATCACCTGCGTCCTCTCATCACTCGACTTGGCCTTCTTGACCGATTGAGAACGGCAGGTAAAGATGTGCTTGAAAAGTCCCCAATGGGGGCGGCAACCCAAGAAAGCCTCACACATGGAAATGAAAGCGGCAAGGTATACAATGGAGTTGGGAGTAAAGTGGTGGAGCTGCTCTCCGAAGAAGTTCAAGAAGCTCCGGAAAAAAGGATGGGACGGCAGAGAAAACCCTCGGTCGATGTGGGTGGCCAGGAGCACGCACTCACCGTCGCGGGGTTGAGGTTCGATCTCTCCCCCCGGAAGACGCGCGGCTTCGTGGGGAATGACTCCCCCCTCGACCATGTCGTCGAGATCCTCTTGCCGGAGCACCGACGGCATCCAGTCGCCCTGGATCCAACCTTTGGGCAGAGCGGTCCTAGAGGAAGATCCGCCCCAAGCAGACCTCTTCCCTTTCCCCGCCGCCGCCGCCTTCTTCGCGCGCTCCAGAGCAGTCGTCTTGCCCTTCACCATCGTCGCCGGCGAAATCTCGAACGGGCTTGCGGCGCTAGGGTGAGAACGGAGGTGGCGGAAGGACTTGCGAAGGGAGAGAGGAAGAAGAAAGCAGAAGGGAGCGCACTGTTTGGAAACCCCGAGCCGGCAACTTATAAGGGGCCGCTTCCGAGTGGCTGACTGGTAGGCCCAGGCTATCCAGTCAAATCCCGCAGCAGACGCGCGCGCAGTACGTGGCGAAAAAGGCGACGTGGGGATCGAGGAGCTTCCACTTTATCGCTTCCGATTACTACGGCCGCTCCCGTCCCGCGCGCTTCCCAAAATCCGAATCCTGCAACATCCGCGGGCCACAGAACAACTTGTCAAAACAGAAGACCCCGATCGCGCCGGCGCTCGGTATGTCACAAGTAATGAAATTCACTCGACGATAGGCCTGGAATGGATCAAGGCGACTGAAAGAGGTTGATAACATCATCCGTGACGATTGGCCCAAAACGAGGCACTCGTGTAGCCCAAAGAACCAGTCGGGAAGATCCCCAACTCTTTCCCCACTCTAACCTCGATCCATTCGGGGGCTAATGATGAAACTATGTACCTAGGGTAGGGGCACGGACCCGTCCAAAGAGCCCTACCCAAGGACATCCCTAGAAGAAGTCACCTTTCAATCGACTTGAAGGTATCTCACTCGACGGGTTCAAGACACTCGACCAAGAAGCTACCACTCGACCATGAAACTAGCCACTCGACCGCTAGGAGATCTGAAGTCACTCCGCAGGCAAACGGTTGGCTATTAAGTAGTCTTTATGGTCATTGTAGCACTCTATTAGGGGCGTTACCAGTAACGCCCAACCTTAAATGTACCTTAAACCCTGCATTACTGAGGGCAGGAGAGGGCTGGCGAACTCTATATAAGCCACCCCCTCCTCAGTATGAAGGGTTCGCACCCCTGTTATTCACACGCCAGTAATCCAGTCGACCGCCTCCGGGCACCGAGACGTAGGGCTGTTACTTCCTCCACGAAGGGCCTGAACTCGTACATCTTGGTGTGTTTACAACTTCCCAATAGCTGAGATCTAGCCTCTCCATACATACCCCCCTACATCACTGTCAGAGTTAGAACCACGACAGCAGCAGCTGGAGCAACTGGAGAATCTGAAACAAGAAAAACTTTTGATTGTGCCTGTACAGCATCAACATCAACTGATGGCTCTGCTGCAGGAGACTTCTCCGGGCTTGCAGCAGCACTACCACCAGTTTGTACAGCAGACTCAACATGATATTTCTCCAAAATGATGTCTCTAGTTTTCTTGCCCTGCTCAGCATCAGAAACCTCAGTGCCAATGGACGACTGAGGTTCAGTCAGGACCACCCCGTCGGAGCAGCCGGTGCCTGAGACGGACATGTCTACAACCTTCTCTGGAGCAACACTAACATCATCATTCTGCTGCTGCAAAAAGAAACAAAAAGTCATTACAAAGGGCTGAATGAACCTCATGCACAGGGGCAGCAAGTCCGTCTCAGGGGCAACAAGACAAATGGACAAGAAAAAATGGTACCTTATTTTCACTGCCATGAACCTCATCAACTATTACGCCACTAACGGGAGCAGGTTCATGCACAGGGGCAGCCTCATGCACATGAGCAGCTTCATGCGCAGGTAAAACATCCTCCTCAACCCTAGCATCATCATCAACAGCCTACAAAAAATCATGTAGAAAACAAATACCTAATCAGCAGAAGTTCAGATTGCATAATCAGTGAAGGTCAGCTATCACAACTGACATATAATGGAAGTCCAAATACAGTGAACATAGCAGGTTAGATATCAAACTACTCTAAGATACAAAAGGGAACAAAAAAGGGCCAGTCATGGAAGTTCAGATGCTGTAGCAGTTGAAGTTCAGGTTCTATAAATAGAGAAGGTCACATAGGAACACTTGTGCTAAAAAAACAGTTTACGACACAGGAAATCAATAACGGTCGCCTATGACTACAAATAGTAATAACTGAAAGCTAACATTGAACATTACTGCAAAGAAATATCAAAAGCCAACATAAACAAACCTCTTTGATACGCTCCACGTGGCCTCCTTCACGACCCGAACGAACAAAATCCTGCCTCTGAATCTGTCTCACAACAACACTTGCCTCATCTTCAAAAGGCTTGCAACAAGCATCCTGCATTTCCTTGAATAGCCCAACGCTAGTCCGAAGGTGGGAAGTGCTCTAACGAAGCTCTTCAAGAAATTTAGCTTCAATATATAATACCCCCTTCGAAGACTCAGCATCAAATCTGTGTCCGGGAGGAAGAATCCCATCAATGCGACTAAGACGCTCAACAGTTGAAGGAACACGAGCCAACTCCCCACAAATAGTTTCAAGAAGACTGTCAATCCTAACCAGAGAAACATTGGCAGCTTCAAACAAATTCTCGGAAGAAACGCCACCTGCAGCACTCACATAGGCAGAAGAACCTCCTGGATCTACAGGGGGACACCGGTATTAACATCCCGGGAGAATTCAAATCTTGGGGAAGTTCCACTCCCTAGGCCGGTGGAACGAGGCATAGTTAGAACAGGACGTTCAATAACCCTAAAGAACACAACCTCAGCCTGTGTCTTCCACTGCATACAAAAACAAAAGTCAACACGTCAGAAAGCAAATGAAGGAACATGGGAACAAAAATATACAAGACAATACCAGAAGTTCAAGTTAAACTACACAGGAAAGAATAATGCATAGAGAACACTCATAGGCAGTCCCCCAAACACCCAGTTGGCTGGGTCATCATCACCCTTCGTGACCAAGTCAGCCGCAGCAAGCTCAAGAAGCTTGGCATGATCCATGAAATTGATGCGAGGGGTCCTCAAGTCAATATTAGGCGTCTTGCCAATGATAAGGCAGTCCAGATACATAAGCAGCGGCGTGATGGCACAGCCTGTGACAGCTTTTCCTCTGCTAGTACCTTGCTGATACCTAACAACAGCACTCCGAATATCGTCAACAACCAACTGGCAGTAGTCCATGTCTTCCATGTCCTCAAACACAAGATTCTCGGCCATTGCTGCCTCCCTAGACACTCGTGTAGACGTTCCAGGGATAACCACCTTCATGAAAACAATAAGGTAAAACACCTGCAGAGCAAGATCATCCTTCATCTCATCCTTCACAAGTTCAGCGAGGATATTCCACAAATCCTTTGTCTTGATGTCGTCACTCCTAGCATACCCAAGCTTGCCCTTCAACCTCATAATAGCATCATCGAAACCATCATTCGAGGGCCTAGGGGGGTATGATTACCTTGAGGGAACCCAAAGAGATGGTGAATAGCATCACTTGTAATACGTAGAACCTTGTTCGCCTCACCCATGTCCAAAATCATAGTTGAAGGGTCAATCCTCATGTAGATGTTGCCCATCAAAGGACGAGAAATGTTGGAATCAACCTTCAAGTCAAACACACAACCAAAACCAACATTGATAACCCTCGTCTTGTGCCTAAGTTGTAGCATTTCCGCACACGTCTTGACCTCTTTCAGTGAGCAGCGAACCGTCTTGTTAAAATGTTTCGCCTCACCTCCTCCTTGGCCACCTTCTTCGGGCGCTTTGCCTCCTCTCTTCCTCCTCTCAGGCCGCTGCACAAGCTGATACTGAAAAAAATACATTCACAAGGAAATAAGGCAGAACAATGAGACACACAAGCTTCACCAAAATTCCAATAATGCCTACATATGCACCACATCTCAGAAGTCCAACTATGTCTACATAGGCAGTACAACCATGTATGACCTGAAGTTAACATGCTTTCAAATTGTTGGAGATTTACAAAGCAGAAGTTCAACCATGTATACCAAGGCAGTAATCAAACATGTATCTTAGAAGTCCAACTATGTCTGCATAGGCAGTACAACCATGTATGAACACTAGTTAACATGCTTTCAAAAATGTTGGAAATTTAAAAAGCAGAAGTTCAACCATATACACTAAGGTAGTAATCAAACATGTATACCAACAAGTTAAGCTAATTTCTTCATGTATATACCCAGAAGTCCAACTATGTACACAAAGGCAGTAATACTATAAAAGCAAAGCACGTCGGCTAATTTATTCGTCTATATGGAGATGGAGCAGAAGGTCAGCTATGTACGCCAAGGCAGTGCTAAAAACAATAAAACTACAGCAATAGCGACAAATGCTCTAAAAACAGTAAACATGAGACATTCATACCTGATTAGCGGCAGCAGCATCATCGACGTCGTCCTCATCATCAGCATTGAAATCAGCATCATCCTTGTCCTCTGGATTAACACGAGAACGCTTCTTCACACCCTTGTTGACCTTTGCAGGTGGAACCTTGCGCTTCACGCCGCATTTCTTCCCCTTACCAGATGCACCAGCACCAAGCGGAGAAGGTGTAGGCGCGGCAGTGGCAAGCACACGAGGACTACGGCGTGGCGTACCACCAAGGCCTAACCCTTCATCTTCAACAACTTCTGCAGGCCTTGAAACATGTGGGCTCCTCCGAGGAGTAACTTCACCAACTACTAGATTCCTCGCAATAGTCTTCTTGATTTTCTTCTTAACAGGGACAACCTTGCCATCACTACCACACGGCACATCTTCCTCAACAGTGAGCTCAGCCGCATGAACAGATCCAGGAACATCAGAACCTTTCTCAAGGCGGGCCGCCCTCTTCTTGTCAAAATCTTCTTGCTTCTTCCTCTTACGTTGGTCCTCCAGGAGAAGATGAAGAGGCACATCCTCGACTTGCGTGACAGGTTCAGTGCCATCAACAGACTGCGACTGCGTCTCTGACATCTGAAGAGAGCACAAAGGATCCGGAAAGGAATCACAACCTTTGACTGATGGAGCCCCCTCCTCAGCAGCAGCAGGGATTTCTGATAAACCCAACTCAGATCAAACATCGATGATGGTGTTCACAGCTTCCTCCTCTGTGGACACATCTGCAAAGAACACAAAAAATCAAAGCAAAAAATAAAAAAAGCCAGGAACAAAAACAAAAACAAACAACATGAACAAGCTAAAAAAACATGGCTCAAAACTTTAAAATGAAAAGAAAAGGGGTTTCACATACTAGGTGAAGCAAGAGCTGCAGAAGCAAGATCCTCAAGGCTTGAAAAATTCTCAAGGCTCGAAGCAACCTCGGCAATCACAGTCAAAGGGATAATGGGTGATTTAGCCGCATCAGATATTGGAGCATTAGTATTAACCTCTGAAGCTCCATCTTGATCACAGGCATTTTTTTCAGAACTATTCAACTCATCACCAACTACAAAAAATGCAAGTAAAAAGGCAGCTGAGTTCTAATACGCAATCCTACACCAAAGGGACTTCTACTTTTACAACAATGTCCAATACCCAGAAGTTCAACAATACCTAACAAAGCAGTAAACACAACAAACAAACTAAAAATCTACAAACTAAATATAAAAACAATCTACACCAGAGGGGCTACTACATATATCATGAATGTCCAGAAGTTCAACAATACATAACAAAGCAGTAAAACAAAATGTGCATAACAGAAGTTCAACCAAATTTCATTACAATCAAACAATAATTAAAACCAGAAGTTCAACTATGTGACCCAAGCAAGTAGCACATAAAAAAGATGTAGCATGACCACAAACAGTATTTCACAGGCAAACTAAATATCAATACCATCAACATGATAACAAAAAAAAACAAAGATATACACTACAAAAATGAAACATCTGGGAAGTCCAACAACACTTGGTGACAAAGTTTCACCTGCAAAATCATCAACTACAAAGTAAGCAAACACTCTACTAACTCAAACTAATGGTAAAAAGCATACACATAACCATTACTAGAAGTTCGCACTATTAAGAATGGCAGTCCAACATGAATACTAAGTGAAGATATGGGCAGACATATATGAGAATAATGCTATTTAAAATACAAGATACAACTACATTAAGATACCTGGAGAAGGTTTTGAAGCCATGAAAACACAACCGCCTTGATGAATGCAACTCCAAACACTAGAACAACCTGCTAAAAACAGGGGATTGATTGCATATAGTTAGCAGGTAGGAAATAATACAACAAATACAAAAAACAACTAAATGAAACCCTAGGATGAAACAACTACAACATATCAACAAGTATGAAAACATGAACAGTAGCACATATAGGCAAGCATAAACAAAGAAAGAATCCATAAACTAAATAGCATGTGACAGACACAATCTAGACTTCGAAATCAACAATACTAAGACAATTATATACATTAGATTTGCCATCAACCATCACACCACACCCTCTCTTACATGCATCTGAATGTTGAAAATCACCAAACGGGAAATGAAATTCACTCATCTCTGAACGGATAAAATAGCACACACAAAGCATCTCATAGACAAATCTGACCACGGGGGAATGGAATCCACCCACCACACGCACAAGAACCCTACCTAATCTCCCACCAAACCATCAGAAGAAAGGGGGTAGGACGCGGACGCGAGAGCACACAGGAGGCGGACACGATAGATCTGGCGAAACTAGAAGCAAGCATTAGGAGGGGGCAGCACTTGTACCTCTCCAGACGACCCCCGCATGCACGAATCCGCGCCGGTTCTTCCACTCCCCACGACGCCACGCACACCTTGCAACCGCGCAGGCAGTTGCCGCCCTTGCTTCAGAGCAGAAGAGAGCGGGCTGGGCGAGAGAGAGCAGGGCGTGGGGGAGAAATAGGAGCGGGGGCGTGCGCCGGTTACTCCAGCACGAGGGTAGGGGACAGGGGTGGAGAAATCGGGGGGAGTTGGAGGCGAGGAAGGCAGCGGAGCGACGAAGAGGGGGGAAAGAGCGAGCGACAAGGGGAGAGGAATTTTCTGACAGGTGGTGGCGAGGGAGATGGTCACTTAATGCCTCTCTGTCGTGGGACTTGCAGCGCCACTGAATTTACAATTTTACCCCCCAACAGCTAAAATAGTAAATACATATGTAGATAAATAAATGCACCATTTGAATGCATCTATTATAATGAGATAAGATCACAAAATAGCACAGCTGATATCCTCAAAACCAAAAATAGATGGCAAATACACTACTAAAGGAAGAAACATACATACATAAATATGCCCCTAAAAACAAGAGAAAAGAAGTTCAAAAAATAAAGAACAGAAGTTCAAGTACTCTAATAAAAGAAGTAAAGGAATAAGAATAAATAAACCATAAAGAAACAAAAAGAAGAAGTTCAAGTACAAAAACAGATGAAGTTCATATCTAACCCTAAAAACCCTAAGATAGATAGTGGGGTCACGGATGTGACGGACTCACCTTTGCATGCGACGACGCGGCACGCCGCGTCGTTGCCTGCTTCGGCTCGTTCCTGTCTCGGCCCCGCAGGGGGAGGGGAGGGGGGTCCCGACCCCCCTCCCCCTGCTCGGCCTCGCGCTACCGCATTGCTGCGCGCTAGGATTTGACAGGACGCAATGCGGTTATTCTATTTCCACCCCCACCGCACGCACCCTAAACCCTAAAAACCCTAAGATAGATAGTGGGGTCACGGATGTGACGGACTCGCCTCCGCATGTGACGACGCGGCACGCCGCGTTGTCGCCTGCTCCAACTCGTTCCTGTCTCGGCCCATACTTGGGCTAATCCCATGATTGCTCACGAGACAAAAGTCTAAAAAAACATCTGGAGAATTAAAATTACAAAGAAAATCAAACAAAGAAAGTATAGAGCATCATGCACCTTCGCCTTCCAATGTGGAGTGCAATCTCCAAAACCAGAAGTTCAACCATTAATAAAAAAGAAGTCCAGATCCTACTGAAGATAGTGCCTGTGGTCCAACTCCACACTTACACACTAGTTACAACAAATTGCAGAAGAAATCTACTAAGGGTTTTTGATTTCTGGAATGTAATCTGTCCTGGAATATCAATGTCAAAAAGACGAACCTGCATTCAAGAAAAGTTTTGTCGTGACATAAAAAACCAAGAAAGAAGCACCTGAGGAATAATAATGTTTAGTGTCGAAGAAACAAAATGCACAAGCCGTAAGTTAACTAATCAAATGTTCTAAATAAAGGTAAGTTCAAGTTGTAAAAACACAGAAGTTCGGCGTTTTGAAAAAACATCAAATGAACATGTAGAAAGACAAATTACACAGAAGCAAAAATCTTGTAAGTTCACGTTAAACACAAACTGAAGTTCTACCACTGTTTGAAGTATGCAAACATGTTACAAAAAAAGTAAGGTATGCATGCATATTTGGGAATAATCCCATAGTTGCCACAGAACAAACTAAAACCCAAATTAGAAAATTGAAAATTACAAAAAAAAGAAAAAAAAGAAAAAAAATAGAGCGCGATGTTGCACCACCTTGCAATGTGGAAATCAGGAAGTTCAATCACTGGTACCATAGAAGTCCAATTACTACCAGAGAATGTGGATGATCCAAAAAACTAGTCCCCAAGACAGAATAAATATAAAAAGGATGATTTGTGTATCTATGGACCAGCTCCACATTTACATATATGAGTACTCTGAAAAACAAAAAAACATACACCAAATTTTTATAACAACACCAACCGAACAGATCGTATTGCAGCATCACCCAAAAAACATGCATTAAAACGAGGGAAGTTCAAGCACAAAAGGTGGAGAAGTCCAACTCTATAACACAGACAGTAGAGTCACTAAAAAATGCATTATCGAATTTGCTTTTCAGATTTAATCACTTGGGTGACTACACCTTCTCAGTCCGCGACCTCGAACGATATCCTACTGCGCCCTGACATCAAAACGATAAATCAACCAAGCTGACTAATTGAAGAACCGAAAACCATCACGGGCCGACATGAGATCTAGTCGCCCGATTTCAGGGGTGTATTCGCCTTCCCGATCGAATTAACAACGCATGAACGGTCCAATCTCACTACTGCAATCAAATCTGCCCTCTATATTCAAATAAAAATAACAAATCCACAGAAGCCGCGGAACCACTCCTGCGGACGAAGAACACAGATCCTGAAATCAAATCCGTTGAAATTAATGACAAATTGCCCATGAAACTCGTACTTAAACCAAATTACCATCATGTTGGAGGTTCCAGAACATCCAGTGAATGCATTAAACTTATAAACATACACGAGTTCATCCGCCCCGAGAGTGAATCCGCCAAAATGCAAAATTACGAATCAAAACGAGGATTTAGATGCAGGTATGAGTATCTGGATTACAGTCACATCCCAGACAACACTACCGACCGAAATAATTCGTGGGGGAAGCCACGGTTGCGAAGATAGCCCGAAGGTCGGGTTCGTACACAGGGAAGTTCAGGCGCGTTATATGGGAAGTTCAGGTTGTGATCAGAATATTATTCTGATCCCGTGACCAGAATAGTGTTTATGTATATATATATATATATATATATATATATATATATATATATATATATATATATATATATATATATATATATATATATTCTTCTATATGTCACGTTGTCTGTCAAAGTATTGAAGAAATCCATGGCTTCATCATTTGCCAGAAGTAACAGGCATATGATGCTACGAAGCTCTTCAAAGTTGTTTTGGGATGGAGTTCCTAATAGAATAATTCGCCTTTTGGTACGAATTTTAGCAAAGGCCTTCCAATAGCGATATTCGGAAGGCTCTTGCTGAACTTTGTACCCAAAAGCGAATTATTCTATCGGGAACTCCGTTCCAAAACAACTTTGAAGAGCTTCGTACCATTATGCGCCTGTCATTTCCGACTAATGATGAAGCCATGATTTTCTTGAATTCTTTGACACTACACAATGTGACATATAGAAGGGTAGATGAGATCAGGAAAAATATGGACCATTTTTTGCACATCCAGAATGGCGCCATTTTGTTAAATCCATTGTCGGTCCGGACGTCGGACATTCACGAGAGAGGCAGTCCGGCCCAAACCCTAGAAGCGTTATCGAGGCCACTCAAATTTACCAAGTTAAAAGAGCATTGTCGTCGAGACCATCCCAAACCCTAGAAGCATTGCCGAGGCCACCCCAAACCCTAGAAGCATTGCCGAGGCACCCAAATTTACCAAGTTAAAAGAGCGTTGTCGTCGAGGCCACCCCAAACCCTAGAAGCGTTGTCGAGGCCACCCCAAACCGTAGAAGCGTCGAGGCCACTATTATGATTCCTTGTTGTGATTATCTAGCTAGGTCTACGTTTGCCACTAATATATCCATGTGTCATGTTTGTATATTAATTGCCATGTTGTAATATTTGCAGAAACTATGGAGCACCGAGACATCGAAGCAGAACAGTTGTTGGGGGACATAATCCTTGGCGAAGGTGATGTCTTGTCGTATCTCAACGACACTGATGGTCTGGAAGGAGAGGGTGAAGCAGGCTCCGGTGATCGAACAATGGAGGTGGAAGGACATGATTATGATGGTTTCGGTGACGGAATGCCGGTGGAAGAAGGAAACCGTGATGGCAGCTCTGGTGAACGAACAGAGGAAGGAGTTGTCGCAAAATCCGGTGAGGTATATATATTAATTAAGCATGTGCTGACTAGCTAATTGATGCATTAATTGTTTTGGTATGTACACATATTAACTCTCTTCTTTCTACTTTTCTAGCCCTCAAGATCGAGACAAACTTCGGTAATGAGACGAGGCCCGAAGAAAAAGTTGCGCCAGGATGAAAGGTTCACGATCACAATAATCAAGGGCGATGGCCAACCGATTGAATCCAGCCGGACCAAGGAAGCATTTTCTGCTTAGTGCGGGGTTCTTGTTAGGGACATGATCCCAATTAGCATCCACCAATGGAATAAGCCTAAGAGTGAAGACCCTCAAGTGTCTTATGTCAACGATAGACAGAAAGATGATCTTTGGACCACGCTGAAGTAAAATTTCACCCTACCGCCAGAGGAGGATCCGGATAAGCCAGTTATAGAGCCATTGGTCAAGGCTCATGCTCTTAAGAAGATGGCAGATCTATTTAGGAGGTGGAAGAATGAGTTGAAATCAACGTTTGTCGACAAAGGGAAGACTCCATAATTCACCAATTGATTTGAGAAGATAAGAGATCACTGGCCTGTATTTGTGGCCCACAAGACATCAGAGAAGAGTAGAAGATGTCAGCGACAAACAAGATAAATGCTGCAAAGAAGGAGCATCACCATCACACGGGGTCAGGTGGCCACCTCAAAGCCCGACCGTTGTGGGACAAGGCTGAGAATGACCTGCTTGATAAAGGGGTCGAACCAAAGACATTGAACTGGCCAGATCGTTCAAGGACTTGGTTCTTTGGGGTTGGGGGAACCTTGGACCCTGAAACAGGGAAGTGTCGTTGGATGGACCAGCAACTGGAAATACCTGTCAAGAAGCTTCAGAAGTATATCGCCGCGACGCAGCAAGGGACGTTCGTTCCCGACAAAGAGAACGACGAGCTCACGCAGGCCCTCGGCAATCCTGAGCACCCTGGACGGACA
The DNA here is from genome assembly GCF_002162155.2 of Triticum dicoccoides. Taxonomy (NCBI): domain Eukaryota; kingdom Viridiplantae; phylum Streptophyta; class Magnoliopsida; order Poales; family Poaceae; genus Triticum; species Triticum dicoccoides. Next base: position 608,801,051 of record NC_041390.1, read on the forward strand.
TGAGGCACGGCAGACTCCGCTGCATGGAAGGTTGGGTTTCCCGACGTAGGCGGTTACAAAACCCGGGATAGGAAGAGGAAAGTGGAGCAGACCAAACTGCAGAAGCTGAATGCAAGGGTACGAGCGCTAAAGGAACAAGCAGTTCACGGCCAGCGACCCGTCGGAGCTACCCCAGAAGCTACCCCGCCATCTCAGCGGAGAAGCAGTGTGGCTTCCACCGAGCTCCTTCAGCAGCCTGACTTCATGGCTCCCAGCTACCCCGTGGATGCTATCACAGAGGCTCATGATTGCCACCTTATGGTGCAACGGCAGCACCTCAAAGTCAAGGCGGCTGTCGGCTCTGTTGCACCTCCTGAACCCGGCGCAACTTTTCACTGCCTTCCGATTCCACAAGGCTATGTTGTTGTGATGGTCGATGAAATAACGGAGGGATTTGAGGACCTCGAGCTTGACCACCCTACCAGCGAAGGGGAGACTCAGCTGGGTCTTGCTCTGAAGACTCCATGTCTATGGCGGAAGGAGCTCATCAACCTTCCGAACTGGACGCCTCCGCCTCCTCCTCCTCCAGCGAATCAGGGCACTCCACCTCCTCCTCCGTCGGTGAGTGATCAAGGCACTCCGCCTCCTTCTCTGGCTGCTCCGGCGCGTGGCGGCACTCTGCCTCCTTCTCCGCCTGCGCCGGCGCGTCCGAGCAGCCCACCTCTTCCTCTGCCTCGTCAGTAACAGCGGAAGACAGCCGTCGCCGCTCCGGCTACTCCGGCACGTCGTAGCACTCCGCCTCCTTATTCTTTGCCTTGTAAGCAATGAAAGAAGACAGCCGCAGCCGCTCTGGCTGCTCCGGCATGTAGCAGTACAACCAGAGGCGGGAGGCAATACAGATTCGATCCATCTCTCAAGCCTCTAGAGAAGTTGCCATACGAGATGATCGAGGAGGAAAACACAGAGATTTGTCAAGCCTATGTGAAGGACTTTTTTGCAAATAAACATCCACCTCTGGAGGAGAAGATAGATCTGGTGAAATTGAAGCGCACTTTGGATGCTTTGAAGCGACCACCACCGTCTACGCCGCAAACCAACTATGAGCGCATTATTGAAAGGTCATATATCGAAGTAGAGCGGTCGGGAAGTACTTGCAGTGATCCAAGGTTAGCAAAACAAAGAAGTGGGAAAAAATTCCCCAGCTCGGCAAACAAGTGAACCAATCATGCCCCCCGCTCAAGGTGTCTAGCGATATCGTCGCTAATCATCCGAGGATGGTGCCTGGTACCAATCCTGGAGATTGCCTGCCCGACGATGCACATTTTGATACAACGGAGGTGGACGATTTCAAATACCGGCACTGGAAGCCTCCTGTCAAACCTGGTCATCCTCCTCTAACAACGATGATGCGAAGATTTCATGAGTGGTACATGAAAACCTGCAGCGAGTCTGGGAAGGATACTTTGACGCTGAGAGTTAAAGAGGAGCATGACCTCATTGGAATTGATATGTTGTCTGTTCCATTTGAGGAGTTCTTGTAGTTTTTCAATCAAAAGGCCCTCGATAAAATAATCGTCACTTGCTATTGTCTGCAAGTACTACTTCTGTAATTAAGTCTCTATATATAGATCAGCTCTTTCATTGCATGTATATATAATTGTCCTCACTATATTATGCAGATTGAAGATCGTCGAATGCAGAAAGGAAGAAATCTATGATATTGGGTTCATTAACATAAATCTCATAGATGAATGGACGATTAAATATGATGCCAAACAAACCGAGGCCAACTTGCTACATCGTTGCTTCAAAATCAAAACAAAGATAAAATACTCTTTCCTTACAACTTGAAGTGAGTGTTATTGTCTTGTGCATATTCGGTTTCCCTTATTACTCGAGGTTATAGTAATATAATTGATGAGTTATGCATGTGTGCGCAGCTTCCACTTTATTCTCCTAGAGATTAAGCTTGAGCAGGGACTAGTAACCGTCTTAGACTCGAGACGAAAAGATCCTGAGGAGTATGCGGCCATGACTAAAATGCTCGAGAAGTAAGTTCAATCAATCATTATCGCACCATATCGGCAACTTTGTTCATTTCCTAATATCAAGTAATTATTTTCTTTGTCTCGCAGGCTCTGAGACTGCCGGGGGAGCTGTGATTTACACACCCAAAAGTAAGTACTACTAGCTAGCTAGTTCTGTGCATCTCCCGTTGATTCTAGCTACTTTCATCAATACCATTTATAATGATTCATTATCAGTTTGATTGGCCTCTATTTCTCGTAAAGTGCTTGTGGTAGGAACCCATGAATGATTATTGTGGATACTATGTTTGCGAGTTCATCTACAAGGCGATGGCCAAGAATAAGCGGGGCTACTCTAAAAGACAATTTGAAGTGTGTAAGCAATAATATTCACAATTTCATTTTATTACCATCATTTGTGTTGACTTTCATTCATATAGATGTATTGACCCCTTCTTCAAATTAGATGTGGCAGATGCGGAATGAACTCCTGCCACAAGATTGCATACGAGCAATTCAAGAGGAATTGGCGGGATTCTTTCTTGACCACGTCATCAATAAAACCGGAGAATACCATGTGGAACTTGATTTCAGATGTTAGGGGATTGTAAGAGATCTTATATTGTATATATGTAGCCAGTAGCGTCGGATAGATATACGAAAACTTGTTGTTTGACCAATCTCTCGGAGAAGGAGAGGTCGATCAGTTCTCTCTGTATATGTTCATGACGATCTTCTGTACTTAGGTTTCCTTCATTTGCTTACTAGCTAGCATGTCGAGTCCTCTCTATATGTATAGTACGTAGCGTCGACCAAGTACGGAGATAAGAGAGGACACTTCTCTCTATTAGCTAGCTAACACAATATATGAAACCCCTAAATTAACCCTACAAAAACCCCAAACCTCCCCCCTCCCTTCAAAAAAACCAAAACCCCCAGCCCCTGAACTGCTGACGCGTGGAAGCCTTTTGGTCCCGGTTGATGCTGCCAACCGGGACAAAAGGCCCTCCTACCTAGGCAAGCCGCAACGGCCACGTGGAGCCCCATCTGTCCCGGTTCGTAGGCAAACCGGGACTAAAGGTATTGGGCTTTAGTACCGACCCTTTAGTCCCGGTTCCGGATCCAGGACAAATGGGCCTCTGGAACCAGGACAAATGGGCCCTTTTCTACTAGTGATCTGGTGCCTGGTACCCTGTCTCCGGTAACCCTACGGCCACTCCTCTGGTGCGTCCGGCCGCCACTGCCGACAACAAGGGTTGTGGCCAGTGGTCGATGAAATGCCATCAAGGAAAAAATATTGTCTTTGCATTTTGGCCGGTGCGAATGTAGGGTGTTGACGATTGTTGTTGTTGTCATAGTGTGGAGATGAACATGGCTAAATTCATGTCATCTTGAGGAGCCACATATGCTTGGGATTGAAGATCTTAACTATGACCCAGTGTTCAATCATCAAGACGGCAAAGAGGATGCCGAGGTCGATGAGGAGGACGAGGCCGAGGAAGTTGGTGATCCCATGGAGACACAATAAACAGTGAAGCCACCATCAAGAGCAAGGACTCACAACTATTCCCAAGATGAAGATGGTTTGCTTTGTGTTATGCTTTGAGCATGCCTTTGTTTGGGCTCGATCCGCAACATAAAACAATCTATGTTGTGGTGATTTTGGAATTTGTAGGTGGTCATGATTTCTTTGGTAGCGATGGTGTTTGAGTTCATGTTGTTGTCTTTGGTTGGGCTCGATCCGCAACATAAACATGCTATGTTGTCGTGATTTTGGATCAAACTTGATTTGTGTGATGCCTTTTGGATGAACTATTTGCATGTTTTAATTGATTGATCCGTGCAACTATATGTGTGTTTGTGGTTTATATGTTGTGAGTGTTTACTTTGAAATATTCAAATGATTGATAATACATTTTATAATTGCCTGAAATGTATGCATCTAGAATAAAAGAATGAGAAAAAAAATTGTTCTCCTCTAAATATAGAGGATTGGACCGGCCACCGTTGGAGGGGATAATTATCCTCCTTTAAAGATAATCAGTTGTATCCTTCTCTAACGGATAGGGGATCTGTTAGAGATGCCTTGATATTTACAGGGGTCTTTTTGCAACCAGCTGACTACCGAGTTAGCTTTTTTAAAGAAAAGAAAAACCATGGCTAAGCATGTATTCATTAGGAATCCCACAACCTAAATGGCAGAAGAGACCCTCGCTAGCAACAACTTGCTAAACAATTTGCGTATTTTTTTTTGATAAATAGCACTTTTATTAACTCAAAATGTAGCATCAAAAAATTACAAAGCATGATGAATAATACCCAGCCTCTGCATAACTAAGATGCACACAACCAAATACCAATTGTCTCACGAAAAAAGGTCACCATATTTGCAATAGTAGAGTCATATAAGACCAACATTATGCTTATGTCAAAGGAGGTGGTAGACCGATTCGAAGATATGCTGCCTCCCATGTTGGATAAAACCTTCCTAGCCACCAAACGAAGTACCAAACGTTGTTCAATGCGGTTGGATACGATCTTCGGTCATCTATGTCCATGTGTCTTTAAGTTGGATCCTTCCGCTCTACGCTTATCTTCATCGGCAACGGTTGTTGTTTTGGTGTACTAGTCCTATCGGTTCCTAGCACGACGACTTCCTGGCTATCTACTACAACAAGTTTTGTCCGGCTCCAGCGAGGGAGGGATGATGACGGCGGTGCGCCTTCGGTTCGCTTCGATCAATGCTTGTAGTCTTGCTAGGTGGTCTACGGATCTGTATGTAATTTTTATTATTTATGATATTCTTTGTACTGCTATGATTGACGATGAACAGGTTGAAAGTTTTCTCAAAAAAATACTTAGGAAAAAATCCTACGAAAATCCTCCAATAATTCTACGAACCTAATGAACCTGGTGTGAACGGAGATTTTTTTATTTATTTTTTAGGTCGGTGTTTAGGTTAGATTAGTTGAGCGCAGGCATGCATTACGTGAGTCAGTCAGCTCGAGAGTCGCGCCATTGAAGGCTCGATGGTGGAGTCCCTAGACGGCCGTTTTTAGTCCTTTGCAATCTTGTTCGTGTTCACATGGATGTAAAACTTTTTGCATTCACCGTCCTTCCTCTGTGTTAGTACTATAAGACGAAGAGTCCTGGTGCTTGAACTTCCGGTGTGATCGTAAGCGCTGTTTGCCTGTGTGTCCTCACTGTGATCCTTCCTGGCCATATATGGTTTGATCTTGGACTTCTCCTCGGACGCACACCGGCCGGCCGTCCTCCGTTGATTGGTTCGTCTGCTGCTGCAGCTCTCTCTTCCCCCGGCCCAGCCCCGGTTGGTTCATGTCATCTTCCACTTTTTGATCTGCAGGAGAAGATAAACTCGTCTTGTGAAAGATGCATACTGCGGGATGAACATCACTACAGTCTACAGGAATCAGGATGATGAGAACAAACATTTCTTGGTGCCTATGATGGGTGATTTCAAACACGATATGGTAAGTAATACCTATTGTTAGACGCAGTCCAACTCCGATTCTTTATGTTTTGTTCTGGAGATCCTTGATGTCTCTACTTAATTTCTACTACTACTACTACTTCTAATTCTGCCTAGTATATAGTAGTCAATAACTAAGGGCGAGAACTCACATACTGTTCCATACTTCATGTACTACAAATTTGCAACTTTTTGTCTATTTAAGTTTTAGATTTGGCGCTCAAATTGGCGCCACCTGGCACAAGCATCATCACCATTGCACATTTAGCTACGTCTTTTGGCTTGCACAAATTTCCTTCAAACATTCCCGTTGCAAAACAGGGGGATCCGATCCACACCCACTTTCCTTGTTTTGGTGTGCTTTTAGTATTTTTATTTTGAGTGTCTTTATGTGGATCTATCCTCTTACATATCTATTTCTTGAATTTCTTTCTGCAGATAATCCCAGAAGAATTTGTCGGACGTCTCAAAGGGGAGATCCCGGATGAGATCAGGCTAGAAACCAGAAATGGTTATAGTTACACAATCAATGTTGCCAAGTACCAAGAGAAGCGTGTTTTTACTATGGGTTGGGAACAATTTGTTGGAAACTTCAATCTAGAGATTGGTGATTCCTTACTATTCACAAGCAATGGAAACTCCCTGTTTAGCATCATAATCTTTGATAAGCATGGCCGTGAGGAAGCATCATCGGTCGTTATTGATCCTTTTCTACCTCAAGTCCAAGAAAGACGCAACCAGGCACATGAAAGCGGGTGAAGTACTAGCCTTTATCATACATGATTTTCTTTCATATATAGGACCGGACCAAATTTCACACCAAATGGTCTTTGCACTGCAGGTCTGCTAAAAGAATGGATGCTCTTTGTGGAAGGTGCAAAAGCTGGGATGAATATCACTATATGAACTTGGATGATGAAAAAAAATACTTGTTGAAGCGCATTATGGGTGATTTTCAAGATGAGATGGTAATTTATATTCTCATGTGTGTAGCTGTGTTTTGCTTTAGAGACATACACATCATGCATAGTTTGATACAAATGTACATCCTGTTTACAAACTGCCCTTGCAAACAAGCAATAGTCTTCTAAAACTTTTTTCTGCAGATCATCGCGAAAGAATTTGTTCAGCGTTTGAAGGGAGAGATGCCAGAAGAGATTAAACTAGAAACAAAAAATGGATGTAGTTACATAATTAAGGTTGCCAGAAACCAAGAACAGCAGCTTGTGCTTACAACGGGATGGGGACCTTCGTCGAGAAGTTCAGCCTACAGATGGGTGACAGCATAATCTTCAGATACAAGGGGAACTCTCAGTTCAATGTCATGATCTTTGACCGGCGTGGCTGCGAGAAAGCTCTATCCGTCGTCAATCCATTCCCGCCCCGCGCGCTCGAAAGGCGCACCGGTGTTGCTGCTGAAACCGTGAACGAACATTCTTCTGGTCATCATCAGACCGTGGAAACGCCGCGTACTGAAGCCGCCGCTGACCTCCTTCTTTTTCTTCGTGAGCCGATGCAAACTGCTAAAACCATGGACCGCTCTCCTCAGCTCATGCTAACGCCGTCGCCTACTCAGTTTCATGTTGATCATCATCATCATCAGGCCATGCAAATGCAATCACCTGCTCAGGCCGTGAGCCATTCTCAGGTTCATCCGCATCTTCCCACAGAGACTACTGAAGTCGGGAGCTGCTCCCATGTTGATCCCCAGAGCATGGCAATGCAGCCCCCCGGCTTCGAGAGAACTATGAACTGTTTGCAGATGCAGCCACCACCAACTTTGGAAACACATACAGAGCCTCAGTCGGTTGAGTCAAGTCAGGGTAACAGGACAGTGCAGAATAGTTCTTCCTCTGAATCATTAGCTGGTATGATAAGAGTACAAAACATATTCCCTCCCTTGTAAAAAAGAACACACGCACATCAATTTTTTGCAGCTATAGTATTTACTAGTTTTTTTGTACTTGCACAGGAGAAGGAGATGGCTTGTCAGCAGCTTCTTTCTCCTCAGAAGATCATGTCCAGAATGCACACAGTTACAGGCGTGCTTCTAGAAAAAAAAGCCAATCTAACCTCAGCTCAGAAGCAGCAGTTAAAAGGATGGATATATTACCACGAGTAAAACCAGACTAACCTCTGCTCAGGAGCAGCAGGTGAAGGAGAAGGTCCAGTCTATCCGCTCAGACAGCGGAGGGGAAGACTCAGACATACCCATCTTTGTTGCTTTGATGGTCAAGACCAACGTTCATAAAGGATTCATCCTGGTGAGTCGCTCCCCTCCTATTTTCTTTTAACGTTTAAGTCTGTTGAAACTTGCTTCTCTTTATTGATTAAAACACTACAGTATTCTTGATCATGATGTATAGTATTCATTACCGGTCATACCTCAGTTTACACACGTTTTTTTTTTCAAAAAGGGGGGACTCCCTGGCCTCACACGTGATATTAATTTGCTGGTCACCTATTAACTCTTGTTGTAATCTGTAATAGACTGTCCCTGACAAGTATGCCGAGCAATATCTCGGAGATGAGCAAGTCGTCTGCTTCCAACTACTTGGGTAAAAATGGAAGGCGAAGTTTAGCAGTTCGTGTGAGGATTATCGAGTTGTAGCTGGATGGAAGAAATTTGTCGAAGACAATGATCTGAAGATGGATGATATCTGCCTTTTTGAGCTGTTGACCAACCAAAGGAGCACCATGGAAGTCCATATTATCCGTGCAAAAAATGGCAATTGATTGACATGCCATACTGCCATCTTACCGAGTTCCCTATCCCTAAACCCTAAAGCAAGTACATTTTTGGTCATGGTGGTACTTCTTTCATGTTGGCTAGTAGAGTCCTGGACTTCTCGTTGTTTTGATCAGATGATTCTCCTGTGTTGAATTAGTGATGTTGGTGTGTCACAGTGAATATTGGTTTGAAGCGTCTTGTTGAATTACTAAAACTCATGTTTGATCCATGTTGAGTTAGTTCATGGGCTCTACCAGACTTGCCTCTTGTTGCTATGACTGTTTCTTGCTACATTGGTGGTAGAAAATAACTGCAAAGATTGAGAGCATCATGTGGTAACAGAAGAATTGGAAGTATTATGATTTATTCATGTAGTGATGTGATTCATGGATTTATGCACCTCCAAAAATCCATGTGTATTCATTTATGTACACACCTTATATACAAAAAATTAGGCCCAAAAGAGGTGGCCCTTATCATTCCCTTTATTGAGAGGCTTAAGCCAAAACGGCCGACTCCTATTCAGCTAACGCCGATTAGAACGACCACATACTTTTAAAAAAAGGACCATAGTGCGCAAGCTAGAACTTAAGTGCAGTAACAAGTGTTACCATACGAGCAATTTCAGACATTGCATATATCCCCTAAAGCAAAAGCTAGAACTTAAGTGTGCGAAAGACATGACATTTATAACAACTGAAGAAAGATGTAACAATTGTTGCGTTCCACATTACACATGCCAACTGAGCATGACATGGGGAGGCGAAACATCATGGCGTTGTGCATTCCAGTTAACAATGAGGGACGACGCCATTCCATAGTCAATACACATCAGGGCTACAGGAGTTGAATGATCTGTCAGGATCCTAGGTACGCAGAAAGGAAGCTTCCATGGACTGCGGAATACTAGCTGTATCAAATCTGAAGCTTCTGAAGCTTTTGCCAGGGCGGTTGTCGATGTGCTGCATGTCAGATCCTGCTCTAGTAATAACAGGGTTCTCGACAGGCACGAAAACACCCGAGGGATTCTTCGCTTTCCACACAGTACCTGTGCAGTGATGTTACCACAGATGTTATCAAAAGGTTCACAAGCATGTAAGAAAGGAGTACATGTCCCAACAGGTGCAACATGGGTATATATCGAATACGAAATGTTGCTCCCGAATATAATTCTCCGGGCTCGAGCATGTTATATATTTTTGTATTAGCTAGCATTTTGTTCACTTTTAAAAGACATCTTGGATCGAGTTTCGACTTGAGAGAACATGATTTGGTAAATTGAAGCAAAACAGTTAACACAGAATTAGTTCGTGACTACTCAGGAATGTTTTTATCTTAGCCAATGACCACAATGGGCATAAGAGGGAGCAGAAGAAACCTCTAGCGGATGTATCTGACTTCTGATATACTGGGCCGATGTGTCCCTGTCCATGCTTTTAGATCCCTGGGACACAAGATAAACTGTAAGGCGCCAAATAATGTGGAACCACCAAAATAAATTTAGACCCCTGAGACACAAGAACTCGAACATGCTAAGATTTTAACAACCACCATGGGAGTAATGCTTATAAACAACTTCTGCACAAAGGAACATACAAAAAAAGTGTAGAGAAGTACTGACGACAATGGCAGGGAAGACTCTGACATTCCCATCTTTATTGCTTTGATGGGGAAGACCAATGTTCATAAAGGATTCATCCTGGTGAGTGGCTCCCTCCATATTTTGTTGTATCTTCGATCATGAACGTTTAAGTCTGTTGAAACTTACGTACTTCTCTTTATTGATGAAAACACTACAGTATTCTTGATCAGGATTTATGCATTCATAACCAGTCATACCTCAGTTTACACACACACACACACACACAATATTAATGTGTTGAAATCTGGAATAGATTGTCCCCGAGCAATATCTTGGAGATGAGCGAGTCGTCCATTTCCAGCTACTTGGGAAGAAATGGAAGGGGAAGTTTAGCAGTTCACGTGAGAATTATCGAGTTGTAAGTGGATGGAAGAAGTTTGTCAAAGACAATGATCTGAAGATGGACGATATCTGCCCCTTTGAGCTGTTGACCAACAAAAGGAGCGCCATGGAAGTCCATATTGTCCGTCCAAATAATGGCAATTGATTGATATGCCATACTGCCATCTTACCGAGTTCCCTATCCCTAAACCCTATAGCAAGTACATTTTCGGTCATGGTGGTACTTCTTTCGTGTTGGCTAGTAGAGTTCTGGACTCCTTGTTCTTTTGATCAGACAATGCCTACTTCACCTGCGTAATGCTGCAAGTTATTAGCAAACTTGTGTTCGATTCAATGTTGAATTAGTGATATCGGTGTGTTGCGGTGAATGCTGATTTGAAGCCTTCTTGTTGAATTACTAAAACCTATGTTTGATCCATGTTGAGTTAGTTCATGGGTGCTACAAGACTTGCCTCTTGTTGCTACAACTTTTTTGTTGTCGTACTTTTCACTGTTTCTTGCTGCATTTGTGATAGGAAATAGCTGCAAAGAAAGCTCATCATGTGGTAACAGAAGAACTGCAAGTGTTATGATTTATTCCTGTAATGATGTGATTCATTGATTTATGTACTGCTAGCTCCAAAAATCAATGTGTTTTCACCTATGCCGTTCCTGCAGTTCACTTGTATGTATTCCTATGTTTGTTACAAGGAGAGTGGCACAAGAGAGGTGACGTTGCAAGAGAATATGATAGCTGTGTACGTACACCTTAACCAAATAGGCTCAAAAAAGAACTGGTCCTTAAGCCATTTGTGCAGAGGCTTGTAATAAGCCAAAAAAGGACTGTCTTATTCAGCATCCGACCGATTAGAAAGCTGGTTAATATATGACCCACATGCTAAGAAAAGGGCCATAGCACACATGAATTCTTCCTGCACTAGCCAGTGTTACCATGCAAACAATTTCAGACACATATATTCCCTAAAGCAAAAGCGAGAACTTAAGTGTACGAAAGACATGATGACGTTATAACAACTCAAGAAAGATGTGACAATTGTTGTGTTCTAGATTACAGATACCAACAGAAGAGGAGATGGGGAAGACGAAATGCCGTGGCGTCAAGGATTCCAGTTAACAATGAGGGACAACGGCTTTCCATAGTCTATACACATCAGGGGTACAGGAGTTGATGATCTGTGAGGATCCTAGGTATGCAGAAAGGAAGCTTCCATGGACTGCAGGATACTGGCCGTATCGAATCTGAAGCTTCTGAAGCTTTTGCCAGGGCGGTTGTCGACGTGCTGCGTGCCAGATCCTGCTCTAGTAATTACAGGGTTCTGTGTGTCAGATCCTGCTCTAGTAATAACAGGGTTCTCGACAGGCACAAAGACACCCGAGGGATTCTTCGCTTTCCACACAGTACCTGCACAGTGATGTTACTGTAGATGTTACCTCAGGGTTCACAACAATGTAAGAGAGCAGTACATGTCACAACAGGTTCACCATGGGTATATATCAAGCACCACAAGTTGCTCGTGAATATAGTATTGCCCTCGAATATGTTATACTGTGTATTAGCTTTGGTTCACTTTGGAAAGACATCTGTGGATTCACTTTAGACTTTAGAGAACAGGGCTTGGTAAATTTGAAGCAAAACAGTTAATACAGAATTAATTCGTGGGTACTCAGGAATGTCTTTATCTAGGCCAATGACCACAATGGGCATAAGAGGGAGCAGAAGAAACCTCTAGCAGATGTATCTGACTTCTGATATACTTGGGACCGATGTGTGCCTATCCATGATTTTAGACCCCTGGGACAAGCAAAACCGTAAGGCGCCAAATAATGTGGAACCAACAAAATACATTTAAGAAGCAGAACCAATAGAACATGCTAAGAGTTTAACAGCCACCATGGGAGCAATGCATATAACAACTTCTGCACAAAGGAAGATATAAAGAATAGTGTAAAGAAGTACTGACATCAAAAATGGTGCAACCATATAAAGCTTCATCCCATTCACTCCACGAGATATTGCATCATCGCTAGCAGGTAGAAGATCATCAATTCTGTGCCATGAGATCTCCTGCCATATTCGCAGAGAGAAAAGGTTAGCAGTGGCCATTTCACTCATTTACCAAAAAAAAAGGTTTAAAGAAGAGAGAGAATAGTAAATAAAAACCAAACAATGCAAATACAATAGCTTTGAAGCTCGAGCAAACACAAAAATTACTAACACAACGCTATATCTAAGATAGCATACGGGGTAATAAGAAATTTGCAAGCAGTTTGGTCATGTGGTAATGTTCAAACCAAGGAAATAAGAACATGTGGGGATGCAATGTGCTGATTAGAAAAACATGTGTGAAATTGCAAAGAGTCTGGGCATGTGTCAGCGGTTACAAAAATAGTAACACTTATCTACACAGTGCCACTTCTCAGCTGGGATGCATTGTTGCAAAACATCAGGACCATTCAATTACAATATGTTATTCAGAAAGGAGAAACTATTACTACATATACAGTACTAACAACAATTGAAGACTACCGATCAAGGAACCATGACATGCATACCAATACCATGCCATATCTTCATAACATGATGTTGATAGGTGCGGAAAAAAATGTTTTACCGAATAGAAAGATGAGGAAAGATTTGAGAATTTGCATACACTGATTTCTTTCTTAGTTTGAGGAGCAAAAACAGTATCTTCCTTAACACCCGTAATAATATAGAGTCGAACTCTCTGTTGTCCAATTGAAACTTCAATGTGGTCATCCATTTTCAACAGCTTAGAAACATCACACCCAGTCTCCTCCAGAACCTGCATAGTTATGCAAATAAATGTCACTTAGGTAAAATTGGTTATGAAATGAAAAGCCGCGAAGTGTAAAACATGGACAGGACGAGCTCGTAATTGGACAAAAGAAAAAATATGACTTCAGATCTTCAAGTAATTTATGCAGAGAACTAATGGGCATAAATACAGCTAATTGGTGCTAAATTGCCTCATTCTCGGTCGAGGAAAACAGTATAGACGACTAGAGAGCTTGATATCCCACCTAGCAAAGAACACATCTAAGAATGAAATAATAGCTGAAACATGAGACTTTTATTTCTGTAAATATGCTACAAATTGGGGATTCACTTGTTATCTTTGACATTGTGACAGTGACACATTGCCAAAAGGAAAATTGATGTGGTCCATTTTTGGCATAAGAAGACGCCCATATGTAGAGAACGGATGCAGGCGTTAACTCAAGAATGCGATGAGTTGGGGTGCATAGAATATCTAGGGCTTTGAAATTTGAATTGTTAGGAAACTAACCTGTAAAAAAAAAAGAACTTCCATGTTCAGCAAACCAGAAAATAACTGCCCAGCAATATCAACAAATAGTATTGCTTCCCTACAAGCGCAGAATGTTTGATGGAAACTGTAAAGCGCAGCGTGGATCAAGCCCAGAAATTTACTTCTCTAACTGCACAAGTATGATCCTCTTCATCTTTGCTCCTCTTTCCACGGGGGAAACTCCAGCTGGCACTAGACTTCCATCCTTTCACAAGTAAGCACTGCAGAGAAAAAGGGAGAAGTCAGCAAACCTTGAGATTCAACAAAATTCCTGAGGAAATTGAGGGCTATTGCATAACATAGTGTGAAACTATATGCAAATTGAGAAAATTAAGTGATTCGTCTATAAGAGGCTAACAGGTAGCACATGCTAGGATTTAAATTGCATCCTTTCGAGCAGGGCAACTGATATCAGACGCGCTGCTTATCTCCAAATTCCAATCTTTAGCACATCTGTTGATGTTCCGACCTAGCAGCCTGCTCCTACTTCCTAAACCACATCTAGGGATGCAGTAACATGCTCTCGGATGGGCATAAAAGACAGAGTGAACAAAGAATTACCCTGTCATAGTTGTCATCGAGGATGATGGCGCCGGAGACGGGGACCCGGAACTTGTAGTGCGTGAAGTCCTTGTAGATGTCGTCGAGGTGCGCGCGGTAGGGCCTGAGAGCGGCGCAGCTGTTGAACACTGCACACACAAGGACGACGGCGACCAGGACGGCGACAATGTCGGAGTCAGCGACGAATCCGCCAAGAATCATCATCCTCGACGGGGCTCAGAGTCCCGGACCGTGACGAGATAGGAGTAGATTTAAAGGGGAAAGGGGCGATCTTTATCTTTACTTAGGGAGGTGAAGTCCTTGAAGGAGAGGGACTTGAGGGAGGGGTTGTGCTCCACGGAGTTGTCCTCGTAGAACCAGTGCGCCTGCTCCAGCAGGAACAGGATCCGCTCGAACGACTCCAGGTCCTCCTTGGGCACGTTCAGCACGAACCGGCTGCGGCACGAGATTGGATTGGATTGGATTCGATTTGGGTCGGATGGAGTTGCGGAGATGGGGATCGGGGGATGGGTTAGGGCTACGCACCTGCAGAGATCGTCGAGGAGCTCCTGCGGCGGCAGCTGCCCCCGCGATGAGGACCGGTTCAGTCCCCCGCCGCCCGCCATCGCCATCCACCGCTCGCCCGCCCCTCTCTGGCTCCGGTCTCCTCACTGTAGGCCGGACTCGAGCAGGGGGGCAGTGGAGTATGGGAGCTGTGACTCAAGCCGGAAAGCGTATTACATGCTTTACGTAAATCAAAACTTCATTGCTGCACAAACTATGTGCCATGTTATTTTTTCGAGTCAATTACACCGATGGTGCTAGAACTTGGCGTAAACGGTCACTTTAGTGCTAGAACATGCAGGATACATTAAAGTGGCGCAAAAACTTAGCTTGGACGTGCAAATACAGTGCAAATCTTGTTTGTATATGACCGCAACGCTGATGAGGCATGACATCATGGCATAGGGCCCGCTGTAAGTGACTGCATAGTGAAGGCCAGGCATGTGGCGTGCTCCTTTTATAGAAACGCCCTCGAATTTTTTTTATTTTCTCATGAAAAGGCACCTGTTAGACACGTGGAACTGATGAGTATCACTTGTCAATTTTTACTTTTTTTTTCTCACGAAAAGGCACTTGTTAGGCGTGTGGCACTGATGGGTCTGACTTAATAGTGAAACATCCCAAATTTGGTTAGAATGAAAAATATGGCGCAGAGGGATTCGTACCGCCGTATCGGTGACCACGGTCTAACTGACGTGCGCGGCTACCCACCAGCCCAGAGTTCAGTTGTTGATGCATAAGCGTACATAAGTTTTGCTAGGCAACATGTCCGTGCGTTGCAACGGGAGAAAACAGTCCTCACACGCCCTTATCCGCTGTGCCCATAACATAATAAACATGACTAATACCTCATTCTCAGATCCACATCCTCCATTTCAATATAACACGAGACACATGTTTTCCGCTTGTCATCTTTATCGTCCTCGTTGCCTGTGGTCACGGTACCAGTTGTCACTAACCAAGGTTGGACAGTCCAACAGCTGGATTGTTGAGCCGCCTTCGAGTCCGGCGAAGATAAGAGCGTTGAACAAAGTATTTTTCATAATCTGGCTAAGCATTGAACAAAGTATTTTTTATAATCTGGCTAATATAATAGAGAAAAGCACACATAATATATGTCATTGTCATCATGTAAATTGAGTAGTTTGTCAGATAGACCATGAAATCTAGTTGGACTCCTCATGCATTTTGAGAATCACTGGGCTGAGTAAGATTGGTCGTACATGAAGACGCAACAGATAAAAAAATTCCTTTCATATCCTAGTTTAATAAATTGAACTAAAACAATGCATTAAGTGGGCACATTTCAAAAATTCCCCAAGTCTTATTAATAAGTATAGATGAAAAAATTATGTTTTAAAAAATATTTTCCTTTTCAAAATTAAAGTTCAAAAAAAAATTGGTTTTTAAAATGTTTGCAAATTTGAAAAATAATCACAACAACTGACCTCCTACTTTTAAAAAATTGTTTGTGTTTTAAGAAATACTCAGGTTTAAAAAAAATAAAAAGAGAAATATTGTTCTTTTAAAAAATGTTCGATTTAAAAAAATGTTAACAACTTTGTAAAAATTTCATGTTCTAAAATATATTCACTTAAAAAAACCTTTTTGTCTTAGTATCTGGCGCAAGTGAGTTTAATTTAAATTTTCGTGCGGCCAATTAATCACCCTGTCTTGTTTAGTCTAGTGGTAGTATTGTGAACTCTCTAGCGTTAGTTGCTGTGTTCGATTCCTAGTATTGTAGTTTTTTTTTTTTTGGAATTTTTTTTCTGGTCGTACGCCAATGGGCCGGCCCATTGCGGCTTGTGCGTCCTGTGATTTGCTTTTTGACCGAAACAAATCCGGAGAACATGAAAACTCCCGCAGGAGGAAACAACAGGGACGTACGAAAATTATCTAGGTCCCACCTTAAAGCCAAAAAACTGGAGAAACAATCCTCCCTTTAATATTAGGTAAAGATAAAGATAAAGATAAAGATATATTTGAATTAAGTAACATAAATCAAGAATTTTAATCCGTAAAAAAAGTTTCGCCCGTGAACAAGCTACCCGTGTAAAACATGTAGGAGGGTGTGCCACTCCAACTATGGACTCTCACATGTTTTTTTTTTGTCGGACAAATGGACTCTGATGTGTAAATATAATTGTTACAGTTCATGTCTATAACAGAACGTGCTCCTGGGCTACAATTTACATGTCTATAACAGATTTTTTATAACTATAAATATCAAACCAAAAAATTGTAATTATAAATAATATACATATAAATAAATATATAAACCAAAAAAATACTCACCTATTAATTTTAAAATCCATCAAATTAAATTATGAAACATTTTTATAATTTTTTATATGAATTAAAATATCAAAGTAACTTTAGAAAATATTTCCATTTAAGTAAATTATCCTATAAGTTCAAAAAAACAATTTTTTATAAAATAATTATGTTGTATACAAAATTGTCCAAGATTTAATTCCTTTATGATGTTTTATAAGTCTTCATGCAGTTTTTTAAAATTTGTGTGTTTTCTATAAATTATATTTGTATTTCTAAATTAATTTAATATATGAAAAAAAAAATAGCCTAGTGTGCCTCAGACTGCAGATTCGCAAATGAATACGACTTTACAATTCAATTTACATATTTTGAGGCTAAGAAATGAAAAGGAAAAAATACATGTTTAAGGCATGAAATGCTAGTGGTTGTATTGCTAGGTCCTGCTAGTGGTAATTGTCAGGTCTCTAGTACGAAATCCCAGGGCGGTATCTTTTTTTTTTCAAATTTACAATTCTTATTTTCCCCGCGATTTTTTTCCTTCTTCTTATTTTACATTATTTTAGGTCAGGATGTAAAAGTCTTAGTATCATTATATGACTTCAATTGTTATCTGCTGGGTTGGCTAGCCGCGCACTCCGTTTGACCCAAGCGTCACCGATTCGAGTAATGCGTGGTTTCCATTTTTTATTCTGAAACTAATAAAATTTGTGTTGTTTGCCTGACAAGTGGGACCATCTGATGCCACACGTGCAGTTACTGTATAAACTTAATGGGGGCCTTTATGTGAGAAAAAAAGGAAAAATAAGAATTCAAGGGCCCTTTTTGCAAAAAGAGCACGCCACACACATGTCTTCCCAATATGGTCACTGACAACGGGCCCTACGCCATGCTGTCATGCCCCGTCGGCGTTACCGGCGTATAGAAACGAGATTTGCACCATATTTGCATGTTCGAGTCAAGTTTTTGCACCACTTCGATGTATGCCACAAGTTCGAACACTAAAGTGACCATTTGCGTCAAGTTGTAGCACCACCGGTGTAATTGACTCTATTTTTTCTTTTGTTGAAAGGCACTTGCCCGGCTTTAGCGAACTGCAACCTTTATAGCAACTCTAAGGTGGTTCATCAAATCAATTCTTAATCGCTGGATTGGACAGTTCAGGCATTTTTGGTCATCAACGCCGACCATCAAATTTGTCCTGACCGATTCAAATGTGCGGAATCCCACAAACCGGAACCAAACATAGGGGTGGTTTTGGGCATTTGGACATCCATCATGTATGTCTCCGACACTGATGGCACATGTCCAAAACCCTTATCCCGCCTCTCTCGCTCGCCTCTCTTGCCGCGTCCACGAGCTACTCGCGCCACATTCATGCCAGTTCAAAGCAGACATGATGGCTTTCTACCTAACTCAAGTCGGCTGACTAGCCGTCCCCCTGTCCGGCATTCACACCGCCGCTCCACATTCAAGTCACCTCTCCCGCTGCACCCGCTCGCTCTACGTGCCACATTCATATCGGTTCAGAGCAGGCATGACCAAACGGGGCGACGGGATGGCTTCCAACCGCATTCAAGTCGGTTAACCAGCAGTGCGTCTACTCGGCATTCACAATGGTGCGGTGAACGATAAGCCAAATCTGGCGCCCGCATTCAAATCGTTGCTTTGTCAGCCCAGGTGTCGGCTATTTAAAGTCGATTGGGACACCATAGAACCCAACCCCACTAAGCCACATCTCTCCCTGTACCAGGGTCGTCGGCGCACCACCCCTTCCTTCAATCCTCCTTCTTTTTACTATCGTTGCAATTGCTAGAACCCATCACGAGTGTTGGAAGAGCCTTGGTGACGCGGCGTCACCATGAAGTCGCGGCCGAGGTGCACGCACGGGAAGCTTGGTGTGCGGCACGCATTTCAACGGGATAGTCTACGAGATCAAGCTCAAACGAGGAGGACGAGACGACGGAGGAGATAGTGGAAGAGTTAGCGAGGAAATCACCAAGAATCATCATATCCGATGGGGTTTAGGGTCCTAAACCATACGAAGAGAGGTTGAGAGGGGGTAGGACACAAGGAGAAATCTTACTGAGGGAGGTAAAGTCCTTGAAGGAGAGGCACTTGAGGGAGGGTGTCGGTGTCAAAACCGGTGGATCTCGGGTAGGGGGTCCCGAACTGTGCGTCTAGGCCGGATGGTAACAGGACGCAGGGGACACGATGTTTTACCCAGGTTCGGGCCCTCTTGATGGAGGTAAAACCCTACGTCCTGCTTGATTAATATTGATGATATGGGTAGTACAAGAGTAGATCTACCACGAGATCGAGGAGGCTAAACCCTAGAAGCTAGCCTATGGTATGATTGTATGTTGTGGTTGTTGTCCTACGGACTAAAACCCTTCGGTTTATATAGACACCGGAGAGGGTTAGGGTTACACAAGGTCGGTTACAAAGGAGGAGATATCCATATCCGTATTGCCTAGCTTGCCTTCCACGCCAAGTAGAGTCCCATCCGGACACGAGACGAAGTCTTCAATCTTGTATCTTCATAGTCTAACAGTCCGGCCAATAGAGATAGTCTGGCTGTCCGGAGACCCCCTAATCCAAGACTCTCTCAATAGCCCCTGAACCAGGCTTCAATGATGATGAGTCCGGCGCGTAGTATTGTCTTCGGCATTGCAAGGCGGGTTCCTTCTCTGAATACATCACAGAAGAATTTGAATACGAGGATAGTGTCCGACCCTGCAAATAAGTTCCACATACCGCCGTAGAGAGAATAATATTTTCGCAAATCCAATTTGCTGACTTATTTTGGTAGCATGATGTTATGTCATGGCCCGGTGATTATTCGAACTGTTTCCTTCAACCAGCCCCGCACATAACGCGAGGCAGTTTTTCGACACGTCTTGTCAAAGCAGAGATCGTGTCCCCTTATTACGGGATTCTCATTAATACGGGCGTGGGTAACCCAACTGTGTCTAGGACTCCTAGATTATAGGCAAGTCCTAAATGGCTACGGAGAGGACGCTTGATATTCACCCCCTTTATAAAGGGACAAGGTTTTCGCTTTTCCCTCTCGTGCTCAATCGAACCCTTCCCCCGCCTCGAGTTCTAACACCCAAAGCCCAGGTTAGGTGCTCCAGATCTTCAATCATGTCCGGACCCAGCCTTCAAGGCCGATGGATGCCCTCCTCCGTTACGGAGGAGGACATCAAAAAGTTGAGGGAGGCCAGATACCTGACCGCCGAGGTTTCGCATCGGCTGCCTGCTCGAGGGCAGGTCGTCCCTACTCCCGAATCCAACGAGAACTTTGTGTTCGTTTCCCACTTCCTCCGAGGCCTAGGCCTCACTCTGGATCCCTTCGTCAGGGGTTTGATGTTCTACTACGGGCTAGATTTCCACGATCTAGCTCCGGACTCCTTTCTCCACATCTCGACATTTATCGTCGTGTGTGAGGCCTTCCTCCGCATTACCCCTCACTTCGGCCTGTGGCTCAAGACCTTTGAAGTGAAGCCGAAGATGATCGAGGGGCAACATGCAGCGTGCGGAGGCGCATCAATAAGCAAGATGGCAGGAGCTCCATGGCCGAAAGGTTCCTTTCCAGAGGTGTCTGAATTATGGCAACGGGAGTGATTTTATGTCACGGCTCCCAGAAGTGCCAAGTGGGCGGCTGCCCCTGCTTTCCGCTCGGGCCCCCCACCACAACTGATGTCATGGATTAGCAAAGGTCTGAGCTAGGTTCCAGCTAAGGACGTGCCTATACTGCAAAGCCGCATTCAAGATCTCTTCGAGGGAGATTTTAATTTGGTTGTGGTAGTGCAAGTTATGCTGGTTCGTCAAGTCCAGCCTTGCAAACGCCGGCCCCTTAGCTTGTGGGAGTTCAACCTAGAAGGACTGCGCGCCATTCAAAGTTTCCTCGGCCTGACGCACGAGGAGATGTACAAGTCATTCTTCAGACCTCAAATAGAGTGTCCGGATACTACCGAGGACGTGGGCCTGAGCAGCAACCGCGCCGCCGAACAAGTAAGAAACCCTCTAACCGAACACATTGTCTTTTATTCATCATGAAGTTATTTCTGAGAGTTCGCTCTTTGACCAGGACTGGCTAACAAAGGCGAATATGATTTGGTGTTTGGCCCCCCTCCCTGAGGGTTTGGAAAATCCGGTATTGGAAAAGATGCTCGAGCTCGCACCTTGCCCAACCCTCGAAGGAAGATACAGGGGAGGATAATACGGGCAAACGCGGGCCCCCATCGCTGCCAGTTCCAACCAAGGGAACAAGCGCCTCCATAAAGGAGGATGACCGAGGGAGGAAGAGGACTGCTTCCGTGGATCCGGAAGCCGAGGCCTCCAAATGGGAGAAGAAGTCTCCAACAGAGGGTCCTGCCTCGGGGGGTGCTCTTGCCGCACAAAGTCCGCGGGGGATCATCCCTCCAACGAGTCGTAAGTGATCCAAAAAATACTTTAATAGTGAAGGTATACCATCTTTCTTCTGAGAAAATAACCGCCGCATATATCTTGCAGTTCGGGTCTTAGCCCTTCTCAGCTGAGCTCGTCTTCGGGGGATCTTCTTCCGGAGATGATGGAGAGCGAAATGCCTCCCCTGGACTCCTCCGCTCAAGAAGCGGGCGACCCCGAAGTGTCGTCACGGAGGGCCTCTCCAGCTCCGGTGAAGCCAGAAGATAATCCCATAGACCCCCGAAGTCCCCAGTGTCTGGCTCTTGAGGAGAGCGAACAAAAGAGTTTGACACCATCTAGTATGCGGTCGGACGTTATGAGGGAGCTGTTGGGGCGAGCGGCCATCTCAGAAGAACACCGTGCGCTGATGGGTACGGTGATGGAAAGAATTTCGTCCGCCGAAAGCGGATTACATGAAGCCTTTATGAGTCTACTGACAGGCTTTGAGGTACGTGATAGTACTGCGCATGTTAGGTGTGCCTATGTAGATAGCAGCCCCTGAGACTCTGGTTGTCGACGAGAATGGCGGTGAACAGAGGATCATAGTCCCAGGCAATAACCAGACTGCCTTTATGTGCAGGCGGTGGAAGCTCCGGTGGCTAGCCGGACTAGTGAGTTTGCCGAATTAAAACGGCAACTGGATGCGGCAGACGCCGACATCGAGCTTGTTAACAAGAGGCTTGATGAATCACAGGGTAAGTAATGCTTTCTGGTGAATGTCACACAATAAGAGCAGCATGATGCCAGTATCTTTAATATGTTGTGACTGTAGACGGAGCTGCCACCATGGAGACCCTTCGGGCGGAGCTCGCCCGAGCCAAGGAACAAGCGAGGATTAGTAATGCGTCTGCTTTGAAGGCGGCCGAAGAGTTGAAAGCCGAGAAGGTCGCACATTGTGAGAGCCAAGAGAAGATGGCCAAGATGGCCGTAGAATTAAAAGGCACTACCGACTGTTGCCCGCTCCTTGAAAAAGAAAACCGAGCGAAGGCCACGGACCTTGAGAAGGCCATGACGGTGGACAAAGATACCCGCTCTGCTATGAGAGCGAAGAAGGAGGAGCTGCGGGAAGCCGGGGATATTGCGGCTGGGAAGCCCTTCATGCTATGGAGGAAGTTCGGAGATCCACGGTATGCCCCTCTGGATCGGCTGTGGAGTTCGGCAGATGCGTATATGGACTTGGCGGCGAGCGCTGCCGATGCGGCCAAGTACTTCCAAGGTTAAACAGATCGTGAAGTGGACAAGCTGTTCTGGTCGCAATTCAACGTTCCAGAACATTCGCTTTCATTGACTGACCAACTAGCCGAATGGGCTGAACTGAATAGGTTGTCCGGACTCGCCATGAGGTTTGTCGTGGATCAGCTATGGCCAGAAAAGCCAAAGCCGAACAGCTATTTCAGCTTAGTGCAGGAGGTCCTTGGTGCGGTGCCGCACATTAATGTGATGAAGAGGTCGGCGTGTATAGAAGGATCGCGGATGGCCCTTGCCCGTGTTAAAGCATATTGGGCGGAGATGGACGCTACCACTGTTGCGGCGCAGGGTTCGGCCATAGGCCGAGTGGCTGCCGAGCACTATTTCGAGGAGGTTCTCGAGGGTGCTCGTTTAATAGAGGCCCAGTGCTTGAAGAATATTATGTTTGAGTGACATGTATTCCTATTGTACGCACAATGTTTGTATGAAATGTTATAAGGCTGTGTTTATACTTTTGCCTGAAAGTAATATGATGCCTCCTGTGCGGCCATTTATGTATACATGTGTATAACCTGAAAGATTGCAGTCGTCGGCTTCAGCCTCCACGCATATAATGCGGAGGTGCTTGCAAAAAACGCGTGTTCGCACTTAACCCAACATCTTGGTCCTATTAAGGAGGTGATAGCGCAGCGAACAAGGCAACCGGACTATAATGCTTTAACACTTTCACTTAGCCATAGGAGTTTGACAGTGGGGCTACTAGATAGCCCCTGGTGGCTCCGCACTCTCCCGATCTCGGTGTGCGTACATACCTGGCCGGGAAACGGCCCTTCGTTAAGGCGGAGGAATTCGAACATCCCTATAGGTCATCGAGTGGTTGACCAGTCTCACGCTATATCATGACAGTCAGTTTTTGGCTTTCTCTACTGAGGTGCTCGTCCGGATGAACCAGGGCACAATCGCAGTAGTTCTCCTGGTGCTACCTTAGCCGGTAAAGTGGAACGTAAGGCACCAAAACACAGGAGCCGGGCAAACCCAACATTTGACCAAAGACAATGATTCGGAGCTGATGCATATAAGGCCAAACTCGCGACGCCGAACACTCCCTAAGGTATTCGGTCTTTATGGTATAAACCGGGCCTAAATAGTGCCCTTTGTAAGAAGCCCCTTGTGTCCAGGTACGTGCATTATTCTGACGTGGCCACATGCCAAGACGTCAACATCCTTCTCAATTGTGCTGAGAATTCGGTGGATGTGTATCAACAAGAGACAGTAAAAAAGATTTACGCAGGGTCTTAATCTAAAAAGAATCCTTGGAGCGGGTCCCTGCTGCACATCTACGCATGTGTCTCCATTGTGCTGTATCCTGGACGGGTGTAGCACGATGATCATCTGTAAAAGAGAGGAACTTAGGTGAAAAAGTTGTCGTGCAAAAAGATAGTTTTTAAAGAAACCATGTATAATTCAAGATGAGTTAAAATTGCCACTTGTCTGCGCGCGTTGAGCCCCTTGTATTTGTAATAGGGGTGTGACCATCGATCCGGTATGAATTACATATAGCTGCGCCGGACTCGTCTAACCGTGTCCGAGGTCTTGACGACCTGTTAAATGCTTTAGTTGGTGAGGCCGTTTTTAGTGTGCGGCTGCCAAGGCAGCCGCACTCTCTTCGGCGCGCAAAGATCGCTCAATACTTCCATTCACTGTAATGATGCCACGTGGACCGGGCATCTTGAGCGTGAGGGAAGCGTAATGCGGTATTGCATTAAAGCGAGTGAAAGCTTCGCGTCCAAGTAGTGCTTGATAACCACTTTGGAACGGAGCAATGTGGAAGGTTAAATGTTCGCTACGGAAGTTATCGGGGAAGCCAAATATAACGTTAAGTAGCAGGGAGCCCATGCAATGAGCCCCTGGGCCTGGCGTTACTCCTTTAAAGGTAGTATTGCCATGGCGAATTTTCGTTGGGTCTACCCCATTTCGCGGATTGTATCCCGGTATATCAGGTTTAGACTACTGCCACCGTTCATCAGGACTCGTGTGAAGTGGTATCCGTCAATTATTGGGTCTAATACCAGGGCAGCCCATCCTGCACGCCGGATACTTGCTAAGTAATCACGATGGTCGAAAGTGATCGGTTGAGACGACCAGTGGCAGGACTCCAAGAGATAGGCCCTTGGGCATATTTTTCTGGGAGTACCGTTTTGTTTCTCCCCTTGATCACGTGTAACACGTTTACTGTTTTGACTTCTGGTGGAAATTTCTTTTATTCCCCAGTGTCTTGCTTGAGAGGCTCATCCTCGTCTTCGCTTGGTGTATCCTCCCCTTTGTGTACGGTGTTGAGCTTGCCGGACTGCTTGAAGACCCAACATTCTTTGTGGGTATGATTAGCGGGTTTACCAGGGGTGCTATGGATCTGACATATTTGGTCCAGAATTTTGTTTAGGCTGGAAAGTTCGTCTCTGGCACCTTTAGAGGGCGGCTTTTGCTGACCTGGCCGAGAGCTTTTGAATCCGGCGTTTACTGCCGTGCTCTTCGTGATGTCTTCTTTATTCCGGCGTTTGTTATTGTTATTGCACCGTGATTTCCCGTTTCCATCTCTAACTTCGGATGTACTGGGGTCGCTGGTGCTGCATCTGGCTAGCCAGCTATCCTCACTCGTGCAAAAGTGGGTCATGAGGCTTGTTAATGCTGCCATTGTTCTCGGCTTTTCTTGGCCGAGGTGTCTAGCAAGCCATTCGTCACGGATGCTATGCTTTAAAGCTGCCAAGGCTTCGGCGTCCGGACAGTCGACAATTTGGTTCTTTTTAGTAAGAAACCTGTTCCAAAGCTTTCAGGCTGACTCTCCGGGCTATTGAGTTATATGACTCAAATCATCCGCGTCCGGGGGTCGGACATAAGTCCCTTGAAAATTTGCCCGAAATGCGTCTTCGAGCTCTTCCCAGCTTCCAATGGAGCTATTGAGGAGCCTATTAAGCCAGTGCCGAGCTGGCCCTTTGAGTTTGAGGGGTAAATACTTAATGGCGTGGAGATCATCTCCCCGAGCCATATGAATATGGAGGATATAGTCCTCAATCCAGACCCCAGGGTCTGTTGTTCCGTCGTATGCCTCTATGTTTATGGGTTTGAATCCCTCTGGAAAATCATGGTCAAGCACCTCATCGGTGAAACATAGGGGGTGTGCGGCACCCCTATATATGGGTGTACCGCGTTGTTCAGATGTTTGTTGTGTTGCATCATATGTTGGAGCACGCTTGCGTGGTCCATAGATGGTTCTGGTTTCGCCGTCCTTTTGATGCGAGCCCTCACGTAGACCGCATATTGGCTTATGTGCGGCATTGCTTGCCACTTTATGTTGGCCATGAGGTCGTCTATCCGGCCAGATGGCTGCTTTAATTTTTGGTTGTGGGGGGTCTAAGGCCTCCTCATCGAATTCAGGTAGCAACTTCCGCTTTGGGTAGCTCTTGGTGGGGCGATTGCCGCTGTACTTCGCTGCTGTGTTGAGTACTTTGCTCCATCTAATTTGGAGTGTGTCTTGCGCAGCCTTGAGCCTTTGCTTCTGCTTTTTTAGACTCCTTGCGGTGGCAACGAGCCTTTGATGGGCATTCTGTTGCTCCGGGTGTCTGTCCGGTGTGATGTCGTCTGGACTATTATCTTTGACAGAGTCGGGTTGTTCGGTTTGATTCTCCATATTGCCATGGTCTGGCAGTGGTTTGCCCTGCTCCAACGCTGGGTCTGTATGATCGTTATTTCTGCCGAGGCAGGATTTGGGGCGGTGCTTACGCCGCCGCTTTGACTGCTTCTCGAGGGGACAATCCTTCGTAGCGTCCTTCTTTTCCTCGTCGTCGTCTTCTTTTGGTGTGTCCACCATGTATATGTCATATGATGAGGTGGCTTTCCAGTGCCCTATAGGCACTGGTTCATGTTCGTCTCCTACATCGTCATCCATACCGTCGATGTTTTCGGAGTCGAAGTCGAGCATGTCGGTTAAATCATCGACAGTGGCTACGAAGTGGGTGGTGGGTGGGCGTCGAATTTCTTCGTCGTCCGCATCCCAATCATGTTGGCCATAATCCGGCCAGAGCTCTCTTGACAAAGAGAGAGACCTTATTGAATTAAGAATGTCGCCAGAGGGCGAGTGCTGAAAGATATCCGCGGCGGTGAATTCCATGATCGGCGCCCAATCGGATTCGATTGGCAAGGGCGCGGATGGTTCGGAGTCCGGAAAAGAGTCCGGCACCTTGGAGTCACGGGCTTCACAGAGGAGCAGGCTGGTGTTCGGCTTGATCACCGTTGAGACTGCAGCCCGTGAGGCGGTGTCTAGCCACCCGTCCTCCATTGGCGCGGTTGGCTCCGAGCTAAGGGTCGGAGCTTATGCGGGCGCGGCCTCTAGGGTACTGTTCGGCGGTAGAGCTAGGTCATACCCATCGTGACAGTGTGGCGCGCCCAGGTATGGCTCAAATCCGTCGAAGATCAAGTCTCCGCGGATGTCGGCCGTGTAGTTCAAACTTCCAAATCTGACCTGATGGCCAGGGGCATAGCTTTCAATCTGCTCCAGATGGCCAAGCGAATTAGCCCGCAGTGCAAAGCCGTCGAATACGAAGATCTGTCCGGGGGGAAAAGTCTCGCCCTGGACCGCATCGCTATCGATGATAGTAGGAGCCATCGAGCCTAATGGCGACGACACAGAGGAACTCTCAATGAAAGCACCGATGTCGGTGTCAAAACCGGCGGATCTCGGGTAGGAGGTCCCAAACTGTGCATCTAGGCCGGATGGTAACAGGAGGCAGGGGACACGATGTTTTACCCAAGTTCGGGCCCTCTTGATGGAGGTAAAACCCTACGTCCTGCTTGATTAATATTGATGATATGGGTAGTACAAGAGTAGATCTACCACGAGATCGAGGAGGCTAAACCCTAGAAACTAGCCTATGGTATGATTGTATGTTGCGGTTGTTGTCCTACGGACTAAAACCCTTCGGTTTATATAGACACCGGAGAGGGTTAGGGTTACACAAGGTCGGTTACAAAGGAGGAGATATCCATATCCGTATTGCCTAGCTTGCCTTCCACGCCAAGTAGAGTCCCATCCGGACACGAGACGAAGTCTTCAATCTTGTATCTTCATAGTCTAACAGTCTGACCAATAGAGATAGTCCAGCTGTCCGGAGACCCATGAATCCAGGACTCCCTCAGAGGGGTTGTGCTCCACAGAGTTATCCTTGTAGAACCAGCGCACCTAATCCAGTATGAATAGGATCCGCTCAAAGGACTCCAAGTCCTCCTTGGAAACATTCAACATGAAGCGGCTGCGAGGAGATTGGATTCGGTTTGGGTTGGATGAACTTGTGGAGAGAGAGTGATGTGGGTCAGGGTTGGTTAGGGCTACGATCATGCATAGATCTTTGAGCAGGTCATGTGGCGGCGGCTGCCCCCTCAACATCGACTAGATGAGTCCCTCGCCACCTACCGCCACCCGCCGCCGCCCACTCGCTCTTGCACTCGCCTTCCCCTGCCCCTCTCTGGCTTTGGTGTCGCTCACTGTCAGCCAGATTCAGTAGGCGACAGTGGAGTAAGGGGTCGTTTGGTTCCAGACCTTGTCATGCCACACTTTGCCACACATTTCTTGGAAATTTTTTGTAAGTTTAATTCAATAAAATGGAAGTTACGAGTTGGTAAGCCTAAAGAAATCTTGCCACACTTTTGAGTGTATGTGATTTGGGGCTCTAATTTTGCAAAAATCATCTTCCCTAAGGTGAGGCTTGAATCAAACATCCTTCTAAGTTGGTCAAACTTGCCTAAGCTTAGGTGTGACAACCTAAGCAATCTTAGTTACAAAGCAAACAACCTGTAAGAGAAAGAAAAAAGTGCATACAACCGCCACCCCATGCCTTCCCACTCTCACATATAAAACCTAACAAAACATCCCTTGGCGCCTATTGGGTTTGTTTGCATATGTCAATTGGAGCTTAGGAGTTGGGACCGACCTACCATGTAGGGTTCGGACCTCCCACATCTAAATGACCCCCACCCCCATAGCGGATCGACCTAGGCAACCCCTTCATCTTTCCCCTCTTTCGCACCTAGGATTCATTCTCCCCTACCTTCGAGCACCATGGCCATCCATAGCCCAACAAGCTCAGGTTCACTATCTGATGGCTCCATTTTATGACACATTTTAGAGATCATTTGTTCCATCAAAACTCCTCATATATGTACCAATGAACCAC
Source organism: Triticum dicoccoides (assembly GCF_002162155.2). NCBI lineage: Eukaryota > Viridiplantae > Streptophyta > Magnoliopsida > Poales > Poaceae > Triticum > Triticum dicoccoides. The sequence goes on from NC_041390.1 coordinate 608,829,833, forward strand.
TTTCATGTCCATTATGCATTATTTCCTATTTGCACTTTTATTGTGAGCATTGCATAGTATTTAATTCGTATTAGTTTGTTTTCTTTGTTTTGTTGTGTATGTAGGTGATTTGGAATTCCTCTGGACTTAGCATGATGAAGGACCCAAGATAAAATCGATTCGGAGGAATTACAAAGCATCAGATGAAGGCCTTTCATGGAGTTTGACAAAAAGAGATTTCCCAATCAACCCAAATTGAAGGTCCAATAAAGGGCTTTCATGGAGAGTTTTTTTGTGTTTTGTTGTGTGTGTAGGTGATCTCCACCCCTGAATCCATAATAACGGTTTAGCATCTCTATGCCCATGACTTGTGAAACATAGTCATCAATCAAATTGTATACTAGTGAAATGACATGTGTTCGCATAACCTTGTCAATTAGGGACCATCAAGACAATCAATATACAATATATAGTCTCACAAACAAGTGGCATACTTATTTATACATACTAGATGACGCCCTGCACTTTGTTGCGGGAATGTTTTGCAATATTTTGATGAGGTTTTGGTTATATGAAACATTAATATTTGGAATAATAGTTTTTGAATGAATATAAAAATTAAATGTAAATAGCATAATAGAATGGAATTTTCCATGCATGTTTGCATGTTGAGGTGGGTTTTTATTATGCATAGTTCCATGTTGAGGTGGGCCTTTTTCATGCATGTTGAATGATGAGGTGGCATGCTTACATGTTGAGAGAAATATGTTAGTGGGGGCTAGCTATTTAGATATAGAAGATTAGTGATGATAATACACAAGGAAATAATCATCATCACATGATTTCGTGTAGGGCCTTTCTCCAATAGTATGAGTATCCACACTCGCACTAGTGCCAGTACCAGGTGATTCTGGCAACGGGAATTGCAATAACTTTTGCGATTTTCATTGATTTCATCCTTGTTTGTTCCTAAGGGATCCTTGGACCTCAAGGGAGGTATTGCGAGAGAATGGGGATCACTTAGATCCCTTGGTTCAAAGCGGGAAGCATGCATATCCATGGAGGAGGCATGAGGAGACTGGCTATTTAGACACCTTCAACCCTAGGCACCTGCAATCATCCATCCACATAGTTGTAGGAAGGTTGGACCCTCTCATCTAGAGGGATGACTCTCCCTCAAGGGCTTCATCTCCAACACTAGCACTACAACACCCATGCAAGAGGAAGACAAGGAGGCACCGTCACCGTCAACAGGCGCTGGCCCTAGCCTGTGTGCGCCGAACACCATCTTCGTCTCCCTCCTCGCTACAATATTTTGTAAGATTTGAACATGGTGATGACATCAATGAATCGTTCATCTTTGTGTTAGTATTCATATTCGTCTCTCTCACATCGCGACATCCATGTGACTTTCACGGGCTAGCGGAAGTGCAAAACTGAAAATCATTTTTGCATGTAAGGCTTACATGATGTGGGAAAATCTGAATAGCCACGTATCGTCCAGAGGGCGACACCGGCGGTTGCCAATTTCCCTTGGTTAACAATGGCCTTCTTCACATGATCTCCCTCGCCGCCATTGGTTGACATCCACGTGACTGGCGACGACAGTGGGCCTGGGCTGGTCCGGTGTGCCTCCACAACAGTGACTAACCATGTATCTGACAAAAGGATAGCTTTGCGCCATTCTAAATGGTAATTGTAGAGGTTGTGTGAAAAAAGCTCCATGTCTAATTCATCAACCGGTAAGGCTGACCGCTCCATGGTCGCTCTAGGGCTGCCCAAAGCAGTTGTGAACCAAGGGCGGAGCAGATTTTGAGCATATTGTTGGGTTCTACGGTAGGATGCGTTGACTGCAAATTAAAATTTCCTACTCGCAGAACAACCAGGAACATGCTACGGGAGATGGATCACAAATCGTTACCACTAGACGCGTTGTGCCATGCAGCGGAAGAAGAGTTGGGGCAGCGCGTCTGCGTGGTTCGTCTCCTCCTCGCCCGATATCCCTCGAACAGTCGGTCGTCGGGTCCCACGTACAGGTTCGCCGGAGCGGCACAAGTGCACCACCTCTAATGGTATCCGCGCGTGCAGGAGGAACACCATGCGGCGGACTGCTAGGTCCAATCACACAGTCGGGCGAGTAGGGGTGGCTATTCGCAACACATGCAAATCCTAGTGACAGCGCCGAAGGGATCAACCAAATGAGTGTGCTGCACCTCCACTTTATATAGGCGTCCGTCGCGAGCTCAATACTTGGGCCTCGCACGGACCCTAAAGCCCAAAATCTGTTCGACCGGGATCCGAATCCGAGTAAGATCACATCTGACTCATGGAGTCTGATCCGACCTCATAGGTTCCTTCTCTTAAGCGCGCGACCCCTTAGGTTCAAGTCGTCTTGGTCGCAGGTCGGATCACCTCCGACCAGCTCGGCTGGTAGTGGCCTCTAGCAAGGCGTACCGACCAAGTAGACAATGAAGCCAGTTGGCAAACCTGACATCACACTTTCATTCGTTTTTCCACACGATATATGTTGTTGGGCTCAAGGCGAGTCTGTCATCCTTGTGCTAGCCCGGCCCCTTTATCATTCCAGTGATGTCGACCACAAACCGGATTATCTCATAATCCTTGTCGCATGGCCATGCTTATCTTGGTCGGATCGCACGAGGGGCCTCGAGCATATCTCTCCTGATCGGAGGGGCAAATCCCATCTTGCTCTACCATGTCTCCAGCATGGGTCTGGACAAGCCCGAAACCTACCTTTGTAACTACCCAGTCACGGAGTAGCGTTTGGTTGGCCCAAAGCAAGTCTGTCACCATCCCGAGTACATGCGCCAGCTTAGGTCTTAGGATATAGAACGTATGTTGTACTAGAGACTCACATATGACATATCACTGTGTCTCATGGTTGGGTCTGTCCGACTCGGACCTTATCTTAATTCAGATCTAATACGTCGAATCTGACCAGATCCTTTCGAGTCCATATTATTCGGTTAGCATCCAATGCTCCATGGCTAGTGAGACCAAGCCACCGACCGTGCCATATGCTAGTATAGTCGGCTGCGCATCCACACAACCCTTTCGACTATGGACCTTTTAGGACAGTCATCATACAATGCATAGTCCCACAAACAAGTCATGTACTTGTTGATACACATCATTGATAATGTCCAAGGACTATATTTATTCATAAACACATAGGAAATATCATCATACATGATTGCCTCTAGGGCATATCTCCAACAGTCTCCCACTTGCACTAGAGTCAATCAAATAGACATCGAATGCCCATAGCTCTAACATGCCCCTCATGCTTGGTTTGTGGAAGCGGCTTAGTCAATGGATATGCAACATTTGCATCCGTGTGAATTTTGCATAACTCAACATCACCATTCTTTACGATCTTTCATATCAGGTGATATTTCCGATCTATGTGCCTGGTCTTGTGGTGATTCCTCGGCTCCTTGGCTTGTGCGATGGCACTAGAATTATCACAATAAAGGTCCAACAGTTTTACCAAGGCTGGAAAAATACCAAGATCATCCAGAAAGTTCTGGATCCAAACACCTTCCTTTGCAACTTCACAAGCCGCAATGTATTCGGCTTCTATGGTAGAATCGGCCATCATATCTTGCTTGGAACTCATCCATCTCACTGCTCCTCCGTTCATGATGTACATGAATCCGGACTGTGATCGACAATCATCTCTGTCGGTTTGGAAACTAGCGTCAGTGTAACCCCTTACGACGAGCTCTTCCTCACCTCCATAAACTAGGAACATCTCTTTAGTCCTTTTCAGGTACTTTAGAATATTCTTCACCGCTGCCCAGTGACTCTCACCTGGGTTGGCCTGGTATCTACTTGTTAGGCCTAGTACATGTCATGGCATACATGATGGATCCGATTGCCGAGGCATATAGAATCCTACTCATCCTGCTTCGCTCATCAGATGTAGAAGGACTTTGAGTCTCGCTTAGCCTTATACCATGTGAGAGTGGCAAGAACCCTTTCTTGGCCACACTCATGTTGAACCACTTCAACACTTTATCTATGTACGTGCTCTGGCTCAAGCCGAGCAACCTACTCGATCTATCTCTATAGATCTTGATGCCTAGAATGTAAACTACTTCAACGAGGTCCTTCATTGAAAAATTGCCATTCAATGACTCCTTGACCGAGTTCAGCACCGAAACATCATTTCCGATCAGTAGTATGTCATCCACATACAAGATCAAAAACACTATCAAGCTCCCACTTAACTTCTTGTATAAACAAGAGTCCTCTTCGCTTTGATGAAGCCGAGACCAGTGATGACCTCATCAAAACAAATGTTCCAGCTCCGAGATGCTTGCCTCAACCCATAAATGGATCTCTTGAGCTTGCATACCTTACTAGTGCTAATCGGATCAACAAAACCCTCGGGCTGTATCATATACACGTCCTCGGTTAAATTTACATGAAGGAAAGCCGTTTTGACATCCATCTGCCATATCTCGTAATCGAAATATGTAGTTATAGCTAGTATGATCCTCACCGACTTCAGCATCACTACCGGCCAGTAAGTCTCGTCGTAGTCAATTCCATGAACTTGTTCATAACCTTTAGCACCAAGCCGAGCTTTGTGGATCTAAACATTTCCATCCACATTGGTTTTCTTCTTAAAGACCCATTTGCAGCCAATGGCCTTTACACCAGGCGGCGGATCAACCAAGTCCCAAACTTGATTATCATCCATGGACTTTAACTTGGATCTCATGGCCTCTAGCCATGCCTCAGAATCCGGGCTCACCATCGCTTCCGCATACGTGGCCGGCTCATTGCTTTTTAGCAACAATACATCACACACTCTGCACAATCATTCCGACCTCCGTGGTTCTGGTGCCGCTTCCATCACACCGCCGAGCCGTCCCTAAGTGGTACTCGAATTTCTTCGAGTCAGACCGTCCTCCCACTGGCCTCCTGACTGAGAAACTCTTTGTCAAGGAAAACCCCATTCCGAGCAACGAACACTTTGTTCTCTTCGCGGTTGTAGACGTTGTATCTTGATACGTCTCCAACGTATTTATAATTTTTGATTGCTCCATGCTATGTTATCTACTGTTTTGGGCAATAATGGGCTTTGTTATCCACTTTTATATTTTTTTGGGACTAACCTATTAAACGGAGGCCCAGACCATATTTGCTGATTTTTGCCTATTTCAGTGTTTGGAAGAAAAGGAATATCAAACGGAGTCGAAACGGAATGAAATCAACTGGAGAAGTTATTTTTGGAAGGAAAGCTACCGGATGGACTTGGACCCCACGTCAGGAGCCAAGGGAGGTGCTCACGAGGGTGGGGGGGCGCCCCCCACTAGGGCGCGCCCCCTGCCTCGTGGGGCCCCCGAAGCTCCACTGATGTACTTCCTGCACCCATATATACTCACGTACCCTAAAACTTCCAAAACAGACAATAGATCGGGAGTTCCGCCGCCAGAAGCCTCCGTAAGCACCGAAAACCAATCTAGACCCGTTCCGGCACCCTGCCGGAGGGGGAATCCCTCTCCGGTGGCCATCTTCATCATCCCGGTGCTCTCCATGATGAGGAGGGAGTAGTTCTTCCTCGGGGCTGAGGGTATGTACCAGTAGCTACGTGTTTGATCTCTCTCTCTCGTGTTCTTGAGGTGATATGATCTTGATGTATCGCGAGCTTTGCTATTATAGTTGGATCCTATGATGTTTTCTCCCCCTCTACTCTCTTGTAATGGATTGAGTTTCCGCTTTGAAGTTATCTTATCGGATTGAGTCTTTAAAGATTTGAGAACACTTGATGTATGTCTTGCCGTGCGTATCTGTGGTGACAATGGGATACCACGTGATTCACTTGATGTATGTTTTGGCGATCAACTTGCGGGTTCCGCCCATGAACCTATGCATAGGGGTTGGCACACGTTTTCGTCGTGATTCTCTGGTAGAAACTTTGGGGCTCCCTTTGAGGTCCTATGTGTTGGTTGAATAGATGAATCTGAGATTGTGTGATGCATATCGTATAATCATACCCATGGATACTTGAGGTGACATTGGAGTATCTAGGTGACATTAGGGTTTTGGTTGATTTGTGTCTTAAGGTGTTATTCTAGTATGAACTCTAGGGCTGTTTGTGACACTTATAGGAATAACCCAATGGATTGATTGGAAAGAATAACTTTGAGGTGGTTTCGTACCCTACCATAATCTCTTCGTTCGTTCTCCGCTATTAGTGACTTTGGAGTGACTCTTTGTTGCATGTTGAGGGATAGTTATGTGATCGAATTATGTTATTATTGTTGAGAGGACTTGCACTAGTGAAAGTATGAACCCTAGGCCTTGTTTCAATGCATTGCAATATCGTTTACGCTCATTTTTATCATTAGTTACCTTACTGTTTTTGTAATTTCAGATTACAAATACTCATATCTACTATCCATATTGCACTTGTATCACCATCTCTTCGCTGAACTAGTGCACTTATACAATTTACCATTGTATTGGGTGTGTTGGGGACACAAGAGACTCTTTGTTATTTGGTTGCAGGGTTGCTTGAGAGAGACCATCTTCATCCTACGCCTCGTACAGATTGATAAACCTTAGGTCATCCACTTGAGGGAAATTTGCCACTGTCCTACAAACCTCTGCACTTGGAGGCCCAACAACGTCTACAAGAAGAAGGTTGTGTAGTAGACATCAAGCTCTTTTCTGGCGCCGTTGCCAGGGAGGTTAGCGCTTCAAGGTATATCTTTAGATCTTGCAATCGAGTCTTTTAGTTTCTTGTTTTATCACTAGTTTAGTTTATAAAAGAAAACTATAAAAAATGGAATTGAGTTTGTCTCATACGCTTCATCTTTTTAATATCTATCATGAGAATAAGGATTCCGATAATTGTGCTCAAGTGCTATAAGAAGAATGCATTATAATGTTTGGCACTAAATATTTGAATGATGAGCATGATTGCAATGTTGTTAGTATAAATTCCTTGAATATCCATGATGCTAATAATATGCAAAGCCACAAGCTTGGGGAAGCTATGTTTGATGAAGATGACATTTTTTGTCCCCCAAGTTTTGATGAGCAAATTTATTATGATGAAAGCATGCCTCCTATTTATGATGATTATATTGATGAAAGTGGATTTGGAGAGGTCATGACTTTATTTAGTAATGATTCCACCATTCCGAAAGAGGTTCCAATTGATTATGAGAACAAAGTTGCTATCTATGATGATTATTGTGATGAATTGTATGCTATAAATAATAATGATATCCATGAAACTTTTCATCATGATTTTAGTTTTCAATTGGATTATGCCTCACATGATAGTTATTTTGTTGAGTTTGCTCCCACTATTATTCATGAGAAGAATTTTGCTTGTGTAGAGAGTAATAAAATTTCTATGCTTGTAGATCATGAAAAAATGCTTTAGTTGCTGGTTATATTTTGGGACAATTGCATTTTTACCCCTAGTTGGTTCCTACCCACGGGTTTTGCCCTTACTTTTCGAGCTTGCTCAGTTTTGCCCTTACTTTTTCCGTCGTGGTCCCTCGAATGCCCTTTGACCGTTTGACCAAAACTTTGAAAATTCATAACTAATTCATATGAACTCAGGAAAATGCAAATAAAATATCAAAATGTTCAGATAAACATTACCTGTATGTGCATATCATTTGCATTCAGGACAAAAGCACCCTTTAAACTACCTAAGGTAGTTAATGTTATTAATATTATTAAAAATAAAAAGGTATAAAAATATTTTTTTCAAGAATAAAAATTACATGCAAATGTAGGTGATGCTTTCTGAACATCCAAATACATTTTTCGGAGCTCGTATCATCTTGTTAAGAATGTTCTAACGACTTTGACAATTATTTGGAAACTTCATAACAAGTTGATACAAACTTAGAAAAATGCAAATAAGATATCAGGATATTGAGAAAACATCACCTAAATTTGCATGTAATTTTTATTCATGGAAAAAATATTGTTTATACCTTTTTATTTATAATAACGTTAATAACATTAATTACCTCAGGTAGTTTAATGGGTGCTTTTGTCCTGAATGCAAATGATATGCACATAAAGGTAATGTTTATCTGAACATTTTGATATCTTATTTTCATTTTTATGAGTTGATATGAATTAGTTATGAATTTTCAAAGTTTTGGTCAAACGGTCAAAGGGCATTCAAGGGACCTCGACGGAAAAAGTAAGGGCAAAACTGAGCAAGCTCGGAAAGTAAGGGCAAAACCTGTGGGTAGGAACCAACTAGGGGTAAAAATGCAATTGTCCCTTATATTTTTGAATTCATTCATGATGCTACTGAAAATTATTATGAGGGAGGAACATATGCTTGTAGGAATTGCAATAATATCAAGTTTCCTCTCTATGTGCTTAAAGTTTTGAAGTTATGCTTGTTTTACCCTCCTATGCTAGTTGATTATTGTTCCCACAAGTTGTTTGATCACAAAATCCCTATGCATAGTAAGTGGGTTAGACTTAAATGTGCTAGTAATATTATTCAAGATGCTCTCTTTATGTTACAATTCTTATCTTTTATGTGAGCATCATTGAAATCATCATGCCTAGCTAGGGGCGTTAAACGATAGCGCTTGTTGGGAGGCAACCCAACTTTATTTTTATTCCTTGCTTTTTGTTCCTGTTTAGTAATAAATAATTCATCTAGACTCTTTTTAGATGTGGTATTATGCTTTTAATTAGTGTTTGTGCCAAGTAGAACCTTTGGGAAGACTTGGGGAAAGTCTTGTTGATCATGCTGTAAAAAACAGAAACTTTAGCGCTCACGAGAATTGCTGCCATTTTTATTTGGAGAGTGCTATTTAGTTAATTCTTTTTGCAGATGATTAATAGATACATTACTCACGTCCGGAAATTTATTTTAGAATTTTTGGGGTGCCAGAAGTTTGCGTTAGTTACAGATTACTACAGACTGTTCTGTTTTTGACAGATTCTGTTTTTCGTGTGTTGTTTGCTTATTTTGATGAATCTATGGTTAGTAAAATAGTTTATAAACCATAGAGAAGTTGGAATACAGTAGGTTTAACACCAATATAAATAAAGAATGATTTCATTACAGTAACTTGAAGTGTTCTTTTGTTTTCTTTCGCTAATGGAGCTTACGAGTTTTCTGTTAAGTTTTGTGTTGTGAAGTTTTCAAGTTTTGGGTAAGGATTCGATGGACTATGGAATAAGGAGTGGCAAGAGCCTGAGCTTGGGATGACCAAGGCACCCCAAGGTAATATTCAAGGACAACCAAGAGCCTAAGCTTAGGGATGCCCCGGAAGGCATCCCCTCTTTCGTCTTCGTTCATCGGTAACTTTACTTGGAGCTATATTTTTATTCGCCACATGATATGTGTTTTGCTTGGAGCGTCAATTTATTTTGTTAGTATTTGCTTTCTGTTATTTAGAACAATGTTTTGCATCTTTTATTTCAATAAAAGTGGCATTGATAGCCTCCACTATGCCTATGTTACAAGTATACATGTTGCTGTTTGAAAACAGAAAGTTTACCGCTGTTGCAATAATTCCCTAGAAAAGTCAGAATGTGATAAAATGTTTAAACCTTTTGCATATTAAGATCTGATAAATTTACTACAGTGGAATTTTGTTTCATAATTTTTGGAGCTAGGGAAGTATGGATGTTGCTGCATTGTTTACAGACTGTTTTGTTTAGGCAGACTGCTGTTATGTTTGCATTGTTTGCATATGTTTGCTTCTTTAATGATTCTATTTGAGGATAAGACTATTAAATACGTAGAGGCATTTAGTATGCAATGTTGAATAATAATTTTAGGGATTTGCTACAGTAGAGTATGATAAGGTTTTGGCAATGGTTTATACTAACTTATCTCACGAGTCCTTGTTGAGTTTTGTGTGGATGAAGCTTTTGAGATTTGGGGAGACCTTGATATGAGAGGAATTAAGGAGACACAAAAGCTCAATCTTGGGGATTCCCAAGGCACCCCAAGATAATATTTCAAGAAGTCTCAAGCATCTAAGCTTGGGGATGCCCCGGTTGGCATCCCACCTTTCTTCTTCAACAATTATCGGTTAGTTTCGGTTGATCCTAAGTTTTTGCTTCTTCACATGATGTTTTCCATTCTTAGAATGTCATTTTATTTTGCTTTGCTTTCTGTTTGAATAGAATACCAAGATCTGAAATTATTAAATGTTAGAGAGTCTTCACATAGTTGCATAATTATTCGACTACTCATTGATCTTCACTTATATCTTTCGGAGTAGTTTGTCGTTTGCTCTAGTGCTTCACTTATATCTTTTAGAGCATGGTGGTAGTTTTATTTTGAATAAATAGATGAAATCTCATGCTTCACTTAGATTATTTTTGAGAGTTTTAAATTGCCGGGGTACTGATCCATGAGCACCTATGGGACCGGCGGACCAGGTCCCTTTCGGTTCGGCGGGGGCGGAGGTTGTGCAAAGAGCGGATCGAGGCAAAGCACACGAGTGGTTTACCCAGGTTCGGGCCGCACGGATGCGTAAAACCCTACTCCTGCTTTGTGGTTTGTATTGAGTTCTTGCTCGGGAGTGTGGAGTGCTACAGTACACACCAGCAGCTAACGAGACCGAGCCTGAGTGTTCTCCTTCCTTCGGAACCCCCTCTATGTTGCGCATGGGCCTCCTTTTATATGCTCACGTTGCCACCGACAGGTGGCAACGTAGACAAGGGTAAAAATGGAAAAGGTGCTATGGTTGGTACAGCTACCTGCTACAGTGTATCATACCTAACCCTGACGGCAGGGGACAAGGGCATTAAATGCCCGTCTGCGTCGCCTAAATAGTGCAAAAGGGACCGTCAGGGACGCCACCGCTCGCCACGATGGCAATCTTGTCAGCGCCGCTTGCCACCGTGCGCCGCTGGCTACACAACCTCCCGCCACGTATGCTTGGAAGGGTCCCAGAGCGACACGTTGGTGGAAGTGCTGGAGTGCGGGCACGGAGTGGTCTTGCCGCGGCAAGCGCTTTGCCGCGGTCGTTATCTTGTCGCGTCCGGGAGCTTGTCGCTCACCGGGCCTTGCCGGGACGCGTGGCGCGTCGCGGCAAGTTCCTTGAGATGCCTTGGTTGGCCTTCCCGGCAAGCTCCTCTTACAGGGGTCTTGTCTCCTTAAGTGCCTTGGATACTTTGTTGGCCTTCCCGGCAAGCTCCTCTTGCCGGGGTCTCTTCTCCTTGGCTTGGATACTTTGTTCTTGAATGGCTCCAAGGGAACCACGGAGGACCTTGGCGGTCACCTGGCAAGCCTTGCTGCAGGATGCTGCGACTGCTCGTGCACAAGTTCGGGATACTAGGGTACCCCTACTCTAGTACACCGACAGGAGCCCCTGGGCCTGGGCCTTACACGGTGCCGAGCATTGTTGGGCCAGGCCCAAAACAGTGCACGGGCACGCGCGGCCTAGGTTACGCCGTATCTCTCCCCTTATCCACCGCGCCCTCCCCGAACGGCACGCGTTGAATGCGGCGTCGTGGGAGAGATCGTGGGTGGTTTCTTTATTCGGAAATGCGGAACGTCCGCCCCCTCCCTCTTTATAAGCAGGGGAAACAGGGGTAGTTCGCCCATTCGCCGGTTGCTACTCCAATCTCAGAAATCTCCGCTGCTCCCTCGTCTTCCCAAAGCTGAAAGAGAGCAGCGCCCCGCCCCCCATCGCCACCAGCACCACCAACGCTGTCGACCTCCTCCACCACTTCCGCCATGGCTCCGAAAGCCGACAAGGGGAAGGTTGTGAAGTCGACCGAGGTGCAGCGGCTT